>NW_025729951.1:0-11280 GCF_021292245.1 Micropterus dolomieu
GAACAAGACTTTCAAATGAGTTATAGTTTAGTTTAGGTTTAGAGCTGATTAGTAGGCTAGAGTCGAAGATAGCTGCAACTCCACCTCCTCGGCCTGTGCCTCGAGGAATGTGAGTATTAATATGACTGGGAGGGGTGGATTCATTTAGGCTAACATATTCTCCATCACCCAGCCAGGTTTCAGTAAGACCAAATAAATCAATATCATAATCTGATATTAGTTCATTTACTAGTACACCTTTTAGAAGAGAGAGATCTGATGTTTAAGACTCCACATTTAACTCTCCTATTCGTTTGCACTATTGCTCTTGTGATTTTAATTTTTATGAGGTTTTTATGCACAGCTCCTCTTCTGTTTACCTTTTTAAATAATTTCGATGGTCGGGGGACAGACACCGTCACTATAGGATTTTCACTAAGTAACTCCTGAAATGGAGGAGCAGAGAAGTGTGTTAGACTGCGACTCTGCGTAGGGTTTTGGGTGGGTAACTGCTGAAAAAGAAGGGCAGAGAAGTGTGTTAAACTGCGACTCTGCCTCCTGGTCTCAACTCTGGGTTGTCATGCAGGCTTCTCTATTAGAGAATTTATGGTAAATACATTCATAAAGAGGCGGGACTTATTTCCTCATTTTGTGACCCCTTCATAGTTCAGTCTAATTCAACTTTGAACTGTCAAAGACATCAGCATTTTGCCGGTCTGAGACAGAAAGTGGAGCTGACTGCTGGTTTTTGGAAGCACAGTTTGTTGTGTTCATATTTATAAAATAAAAAAGCTTCCTGTCTAACCCTAACAGTGTCTGTCTGGTTTATTTCAGGTGTGTTCGGTACCCCAGGTCAAAGAGGTCGTCCGGGTGTTCCAGGTCTTCCTGGTAAAGCGGGTGCCGATGGTCCTCCAGGACCGCCAGGCTGCCCGGGACTCAAAGGTCAGAACTCAAGCCAGAAATGCTGTCATGTCAGCCATGGAAGATTATTATCATGGCGATTAGCAAAGAAAAACGTCTTCCAACCCGACAATAAATAAATAGTTACAGGAGTAGTTTCACTGTAGAAGGTTTCCAGGTGAGATGACTGTAGGGTGGTTTTAGGTGATACTAAGTGACCCTTTGCTAAGCCACACCCCGAATACACAGCTGGCCAATCACAGCACAGTATAGGACTCCCTCTAACTGAGGTCCGACACTTTCATGGCTGCGCTCCATTGACTCTGATGCAGAAAGAGTCGTTTTCCAGCTTTTTCTGGCTGTATTTTTCTAAGATCTGGTCAAACGCTGTTCCTGCGGCATCTTGTAATAGTTACAGCAGCTACCAGAGAGGCTGAAAGGAGAAGGACGATTTATTCTCTTTCCAAAACCTGAGACATATCCAGAACAGACAGCCTGAATAAAACCTTTAAATACATAATGCAACTGCAAAACAGCTCCTTTCTGAGATAGTGTTTTCCAACAAATTTTAAAATATTTCTCCGGAGAGTGCAGTAATGGACAGTGGCAGCGTTGACAGTTTGTCAGACTTAGCAACAGTAACTAAGGGGGGCGGGGCTTAGCGAAGGGTCAATTACAGTTAAATTTACTTAGGTGTTGGTTATTTATGTTGTTACTGTGTTTATCTGACAGATGAAAGTGCACAGATGTTGAGTTTTTTGTGCTTGATTGTGGTGTCAGGTCCTCCTGGACCGCTGGGACTTCATGGACTGGATGGACTGAAAGGAGTGAAGGGGGACAGGGGGACCAGAGGTATGAGTCTCTCACGTTTTTTCTTCTATAACTGTGAGTAAATCTCATCGACATAATGCATTCCCTAGCCTCGGTGGGAACCTCAGTGTTCAGTGTCCCGCTACTCGGCAGCCATCTTGGTAACGCCTCCACGCAGTTATTTCAGACAAGATCAGGCTTGTGTCTAAATGAATGGGGGGAGAGCCATAGTTGTGAATCCTGTGATGTGAAGTCCATCGCTCTCTGTGTGCTAACTTCTCTCATCCTGCACCGCGTTGTTGTTTTCCATACGTTGCTGCCTTCAAAATAAAAGCGCATAACGCCGTCTGTCGGAGCTAGATCAAATGAATGACGTGTATTTGATAATATTTGATACCATATTACCAAGAAATATTGAATTTAATTTATTGAAGGATAGCTCCTTGAGATGCAGCATCTCATTTTAATATTCATACCCAAATATAGGCGGGGTCAATTCAGTGATATTAGCAAATAAAAGCCCGGGTTTTTAACCTAAGTTTTACGGTACTTGTGTGACGAGACGATCCATCTCCCCACATATACAGCCTCCTGATATCATGTGACAAAAATTTTAGTTCAGCAACCTGACAGGTCATGTGTCGGGTAGGTAGTGTAACGATTGTGTAGCGTAAAGCTCGCCTCGGGTTGAATGTGTAGCCAATGTGTTGCATTAGTCTGACGAGCTGGCAGGCAGTAAAGGACGAAATACCACAAAGGCTTGCAAAATTGGAGCT
This sequence comes from Micropterus dolomieu, assembly GCF_021292245.1. Lineage (NCBI taxonomy): Eukaryota > Metazoa > Chordata > Actinopteri > Centrarchiformes > Centrarchidae > Micropterus > Micropterus dolomieu. Next base: position 2,466 of record NW_025729951.1, read on the forward strand.
TCTTAAAAATTCCCACTGATTCAGGGAAGGCCACTGCAGTGAGGAAACATCATGATCATGTTGTGACCACAGGTAAAAAGCTCCAGCCTTCCTCCACAACTTCTCCTGTCAAAGAGCCGGGTGTCGGAGTTGGCACAAAATTCTGTTCTGGATTATTACTGTTTGGACTGTTGTAAAGTTCAGCTGGACAGACGTTTAGCAGCCATGCTCATCTGGCTACTGGGAAAAGGTGAAGTTGATCCACTCAGTGGTAATTCTGTTGAGTTAGATGCTGGTGTTTGACTGCAGGGCGTGCTGACATGCCGTATTCTGTTGTCAGTTATTTTTCCTTTATGAGAAAGTTTTTCCAAAGGCCTCAGCCTCGGGTTGGGTTTGGGGCTCAAATACCAGGCAGGTTCAATCAAGTAAGGTCTGAATGGAGCAGGTACGGGACAGGTTCAGGTCTTGGTTTTAGGCCCTTGCAGTACTCTGGACCAAAAGGTCCATACTTCATGGGATTCCAACTGAAGCATCTCCGTTGTGGAGGTACTGATTCCACAGGTCTTAGACAATCGTCCTAACCACATAATAAAAAATATCAACTCTTCACCTCTCTTATGCCTTCAAGAACAGGTGTCGTCACACCTGCTCTCAATCAGTGCTGAGGAGTCAGTCCCCTCACCCTGTGGAACAGGTGATCTTAATGATCCTCTAATCAACCCAGAGGAGCGCTAACTCTGAGCCAAAAGCATTGGGAAAAGGACAATTAAATGGCAGCAGAGACGTGTGAATGAGGGACTGCTGCAGTGACTCCTGAAGAAACTTCTCATACTGAGGATGAACATGAAATATTAAAGGAACAGCTTTCCCCACCTGCTGCAATTGAAACAAACATTTTGTCCAAACCTCAGAGCGACGAAGGGCCTATAGTGAAGATGATTTCCTACTGTGTCCAACATTTAGATCAGGGTCACAAAGATGTGGCTTAACAGCAGATTCAAAAATGAATCAAAGTAGAAGCATGCTGTTTGCGTGAAGCTTAATGAACCTCTGACTTGTCAAAGTTCAGTTAGAGACATTTTTGAGACATCCGTTCTTTTTTATTTAGTAAAATAAAGTTTGGAGTCTCTGGGACTTCCGTCAGCATCACAATGATAACGTCTGTCTGTCTGTCTAGGTCTGGGTATGCCGGGTCCTCCAGGTTGTTATGGTCTTCCAGGAGATAAGGGTCCTCCGGGTCCTCCAGGACACAAAGGCCCATCCCAGCCTGGCCCACCAGGACCCAAAGGCCCCCTAGGACCCAAAGGTCTGTAGCAGTGTTATTCTCAGAGTCAGGATGTGACTGCAGGTTACCCTGATCAATCTAAAGATCTTTAGAAGAACTTTAGTCTGACTCTCCATCAGTAATGTGTCTTTTCCTATTGTTGCAGGACCTCCAGGTGCTTGTGGGCCTCCAGGTGAACCTGGACCAGACTGTAAAGGACTGCTCCCAGGGCCTTGTGGAGATCCTGGTTGTCCTGGACCAGACGGAGATCCAGGTCAGACTTTGGTTCAGGTTAAATAAAGTTTAACAGAGAAACCACACTGGATAACCTCTGACCTTTTGTCGTTTCAGGGTGTCCTGGTGAAATAGGGGAACCTGGTATAAACGCTCCAGTATGTGGAGATGATGGGGACAACGGGTACCCAGGGTGCCCGGGGACACCGGGCACAAAGGGACCTCCGGGGTGCCCAGGACCCCCAGGTAACCCCGGAAATCCAGGAGAGAAAGGTGAGAAACTCTCCATGTCTCTGAGATATCTTTGTATGATGTTATCTGACATGTTACTGCTGACAGATCTTCACTTAGAGAAGATCCACCTTAAAGGAACTGAACCGTAGGTGTACACCGGAGAACTACCTAACCCACTCTGATTTCAGTGGTGTTCTGTTTAATGTGAAGATCCTGAGCTGAACAGTTTGAACTAGAAGAACTAGAGTGGTGGTCTGCCTCAGAACTAGAGTGGTGGTCTGCCTCTGAGGAACTGTCTCTGGTAAAGCTTTGACCAAATTCTAATAAATTCTGTAAAAAGTTTTATTTTGTGGTACATGATGATCCCGGGGCCTCTACGCCAAAATCACACCCCAGCCCAGCACCTTTCCTGGGGTGCTGGTCCTGTACTCAAAGCATTTTAACCTGCAGGTAACAACAGTACCGACGCTCCACGCTCCATTGACAGGTAATGACTCCTGAAATAATGTTGCGTTCCATTTGCTCGACACCCTCTACTGCAATGACTATTGTTGCTAGTCTTATTGTTATTATTGTTATTATAATCATTAACATGGTTACCATTAACACTATTATAAATATCTGTACCATTTAGTCTATAGCAACATTACCTTCACTGTCTGTACCTCTGTGTGTATATTGTGTAGGCTCTCTCGCTCTCTCTCTCTCTCTCTCTCTCTCTCTCTCTCTCTCTCCCCAACCGGTCGAGGCAGATGGCCGCCCACCCTGAGCCATGGTTCTGCTCGAGGTTTCTGCCTCTTAAAAGGAAGTTTTTCCTTGCCTCTGTCTCCTAGTGCTGCTCTTGGTGGGAACTGTTGGGCTTCTGTAAATATCATCACAGAGTACGGTCTAGACCTGCTCTTTTATGAAAAGCGCTGTGAGATAACTGTTGTTGTGATTTGGCGCTATATAAATAAAATTGAATTGAATTGAATTTACCTCGGAAGGCGGAGCTCAGGAATCCAAGGAAACCAGAGTTGGATGCATTTCGTTTGCCACAAAACACGACAAGTCAAAGCAACATCGACCTGGTGTCGTCGTTAGCGACAGCAATCTGGCCAATTTGGGCAGCACCAGTTGATAAACGACACATCACGCAGCACGCCTATCGGCAACAGTAAGGCCGTGTTGTGAATACGACTTACAAAAAAAACCTGTAAAACGACAGCTTTTACTGCAGTCGATGTTCTCCGCAGCCATCTTGCTTTCTGAACTCGGGGTCCTCTGAGTTGGACCGAGTTGAGGAGCAGGAGCTAGGACACTGGAGGCCCTTCCATTTATTACTTCCTGTCTCAGAACTTATTAGGTTGTTTACTAGTCAGTATACAGCACAAGGCTGCATAACGAAATGAAATGTGTTTCCTTCATGCGACACACACACACAACATATAATTAGGTGTAGGCCTGTATTAAAATATGGTAACATATAAAATGAAATAAAACAATATATACAGTTATTTATATACATAAATACAGACAGGTTTCCACGCCGAACATTGCACAGTGCATTTTTTGAATTTGCATCTGCTAAACAGCAGCAACCAGATGATCTTCACAATAAACAGTCTGACATTTGGGAAACAGAAAATAATGCAAAAAAACTAAGTCAGAGTACAAATGGAACGCACTGAAAAACTAACTCTGGGTTTAACTGACGCACTGTAAAACATGAAATTGGAGCACAGCTGGTCTTTGTTCCTTTGGTAAGGGGACACGGTGTAAAAGACACAGGATGGACTTGGTTGGTGTCCACAAAAATGCAAAAACAGACTAATCACAGGAAACCAACCCGTCCTCCCTCCCCGACTCATCACATATGGACGCATGGTCGAGACCCATTGGCATCAGTTTGTAACGCACTGGGGATCCCTGTAGCGTTTGTAGAGTTTGTGACGGTAAAGGCAGGTATATGATGTTTAACAGGAAAGACTGAATAAGGAGGTTGTTGGGGTAGATGGAGAACCAGAACCCGACTTTGAAACAGGAGACCGGGGTTTGTATCCCGTGTGAAACAAAAAGTCAACTTTAAATATTTTTATTGAAGTTACGTGAGTTAGTTTGTAGCGATCCGTCATTATCATTATTTTCCATTATCTAAGATTCACTTCAAGCACCAGTCACACCTCCATTATGTACCATTAACAATCAGGCATACACCGGAGTTTTCAGCCCCTTTTACCTTTTAAAAAAATGGTGGCACTTACCACTACACCACTGGAGAAGAGGCAGCGTCCGTCTGGCTGTGTTAAGATCAATTGCGTAAGTTATGCAAGTGACGTAAGTTAACTTGTTAAATGAATTTCGTAGTTATTTTAACCCAAACCAGGATCTTTTCTGAACCTAAACCAAGTAGTTTTTGTGCCTAAACCCAGACAAATTGTAACGTTTCACGGCTTTAATAAAGTGCCGTTTCAAAATGGTAATGTTTCGAAACTCTAACTGGACGTTGCATGTTTATTGTTGCTAACTTTACCGGATGTTGTATATTTATTGTTGCCAACTTGACTGCCGAGCCTTAAACGCTTAAAAATGACACTGAAAACGTACCCAGGGCGTGAAGCCAAAGGGCCTTGACTAAGCGCCAAAATGTGACGAGTCGGGAGTGAAAACGTGTTGCTGAAACACAACTCTGCTTGGTGTCGGACTTCAACTTCTACTTTTGTATTTTTATATGATCAGGTGTGCGAGGTTCTACAGGTCTGATGGGACTACCTGGCCATCCGGGTCCTAAAGGTTGTAACGGCCCCAATGGACCTCCAGGACCAAGGGGATCTCCTGGACCGATTGGTCCAAAGGGGGAGATGGGCGGAGTCCTCCCCTGCCCCACATACCCACCTACCCAGCTGGGCCCCCCAGGACCCCCTGGCCCCTGCGGTCCTCCTGGATTTCCCGGTCTTCCGGGAGAAACTGGCCAAAAGGGGTCCAAAGGTGAGGAACAGGAGGGTGAAGTGTTTGGTCTTCCCCTCAGAACCAGCTTAGGTTAATTTAACAGCTTTCAGTTTCAGTCTCAGTTCAGCTGATAATTAAAATGGTTGATGATGTTTTTCAGGCTTAAAGGGAGACACTGGGTCTGTGGGACAGATAGGGTCCGTGGGGCCCCCAGGTCCAGATGGAAGCAGAGGACAGAAAGGCCTGCCGGGGGAGATTGGAATAGTGGGAAGCAAAGGTGAGACCTCCACCTGTCTGTCTCTCTGACAGCCTTTATCTGCCCGATTGTCTGTTAATGTTCCAACTGGTAAACAGTTTTTCCTCAGTTGAGTTCCAGTTTAGCGTTCATTAATTTCTTCTGCGTGTTAAGGTTAGTTACCCTGCCTTCTGTTGGACACGTATGCTGTATTCCTAGTCTGAACAAGTTGTTATGGCGGAGCTAGTGAACCTGAGAGCAAGACTGCTTTAACACAGAGATCCCGCAATAAACGCGGAAAGAATGTCGGCCAATATGCCGCCTACGCTCATTCACACTGAACAAAATATTGTGTGCTTTCATATGGCGATCCCGCTTTCCGGCTTACTGTAAAAAAACAGCGTGACATCATTCCGCCTATGTTACTACAAACATTCCCGGCTCAGAGGCGGATCAGATCTGACCCCCTTTGCTGCTCCGTACCTTTCATACAGCGCAGCGAGCCGGCATATTGACGTAATAACCCTGGAAAATAAGGCAGTCTGAAAGCGCGTTATTGAGAAAAAGAGAGTATGGAGAGGCCGTGGCACAAATATAAAAGAAACACTTGTGCTGAACCACACCCGTGTACTTTTGCTTACAAATTCCATAACTTTATTCACTGCTTTTGGTATTTTAAGGAGTTTCTAGATGGACAGATAGCTTTAAAGTAAACTGCTGCCGTGCAGTTAGCAGCCCTATTAGCTTAGCTGACTTTGCCCAGACTGTTTGTGTTTACACCCCTAGCACAGGAGCTTTGAACCCCCGGGAGGAGGAAATATTCAGACCCGGGCTCCGACCTCCTGGTCTGGGCAGAGTCAGCTACCTAATTGGACCTCTAGCTGCATGGCTAACTGAGCTGACTAGCTAATGGCAGCTACTTGAGGTGGCAGTAGCTCAGTCCGTTAGGACGGCTTGGAAACCGGAGGGAGGCACCATTTCGAGTCTCGCTCAGACCAGAGATACGGAGTGTGGACTGGCAGCTGGAGAGGTGCAAGTCCACCTCCTGGGCACTGCCGAATGTGTTGTTGCATGTGTATAGTGTGCCTTTTTCTTTTTCTACCATTCTTTTCTAGCATCAGTTAGCAGTTACTTTAGCAAAAAGTAAAGCCATCGTTCCATCAAGAAACTAACAAATTTTTCTTCACAACTGAAAAAGCACTTTGTGCGAGACATAACGAACAACCTCTAAACACGGAAGAGTCCGGAGCAGAGAAGTCTCCACAGTCAGACCTCTCCACACTTGTTGTTAGCGCTGTGTAGAGAGCGGTCAAATAAGACAGACTGAGCGGGGGGGTGATGTCCCTGTACTTGAAAAGCTAATATTCAGAATAGTCTGAAGCTTTCTGCTCACATGGGACTCTTTTACATACGTTAACCTCATCAGATTACCAGTCACACTGTGGTCCAGCTCGGGTTTTTGTGCAGTGCAGTCTCCTGTGTGGATTGGTTTTGTTGATAAAACTTACTGTGATCTGCGTTTCTCAGGTGATCGTGGTCCAGTCGGTGACTGTGGTTCCCCCGCTACATGCAGAACCGCAAACTCTGGCTTCCTGTTGGTGATGCACAGCCAATCAACGGAAGTCCCGCCATGTCCAGCTGGCATGAACGCCCTGTGGGAAGGATACAGTCTGCTGTACCTGGAGGGTCAGGAGAGGGCTCACACGCAGGACCTGGGTATATAAACACACACATACTAAGGTTCCCTTGCTTTTCCATGATCCAGGCCTTTTTGGTTTCACAGACACTCCGGTGCCACTGCATCCTCGTGACCCAAATCTTACTCCAAACGTGATCCATCCCCTCGACAATGCAGGACGCTCTTCTGCTTACAAAGTACCATCTTGCTGTGACCTCTATTGACAAAAAACAAACTCTAGTGTAAACAGTTGGTTAAAGTGCATCAGTTGTGCATCATTAGATCTCATGATCTCATCAGTGTTACTGACTTTAAACTTTAAGAAGTAAAGGTGTGAAACAGTGGCGGCTGGTGAAAAATATTTTAGGTGAGGCTTTGCCATATCCAGTCAATTTTAAAACAGTAGCTGTTTTAAGGTGCGCGGTCTCACTGTGGCCGCGCAAGGCCGATGTTAACTCTGCCTAGCATGGCTAGCTTCACCGTGTTATTCATATGTGTCCTCGGACACTTGTATTTCTTAATCTTCTCAGATAAATGTATCGTGTGGTTTACTCCTGTAACAGTCCGTGTTGTATTCGTCCCCGCTGTTTTAGAAAGAAAGCACAGGAAGCAAAATAAGGTATTTAAATCATTGCATCCAGCTAGCTGTCAACAACGTCACATGTCCCTCTACCACTGACTGACTGTGCTTGGGGCAGATCCTGGAGCGCCCTTCAGGCATCAGAGGACGCTGATTGGCTTAATTTCTGTTGCTATGGGCATATCTTGTGTCTTGGCTGCGCTGCTGTGCTGCCTGGACGCTCTCTCCAGCGCCCCAGAGGAGATCAGTGAATGAGCAGGAAGTTAATTTCACACCTATATTTTATATATTTTATATATTACACATTATTGTGCATTTTAAACACACATATCCTTAAAAAGTACTTACTGTTTATTTCAAAAATGTTTATTTTAAACAGACAACACTTTCCACCCATAGACCCATGTATATAAAAAGTTTCCACCATCAGGGAGGGCAGCGCCCTAGCGCCCTCTATTGGCCAGCCGCCACCGGTGTGAAACAACCTTGCAAAAATAGTGAAGGAGTTTAAGGAAAAGTTGTGGTCACAGAGACTAAAAACAGAAAACATCCAGCTTCTCCTGGAAGATCTTTAGGGGTTCCCACGTCTGATGGGACACATAATACTCTACTTGCCAGGGTCTGAGCCCACACAATCTAAAATACCTTTAAATGCAAAACTCATGTAATACTGCACTTGCCAGAAAGTGACTGCAGCTTCTACTTATTGACTGAATTGTAGCGTCTGCCCTAAAAAGTGTTGATTTCATTAATGAAACAGTGGTTTGAGAGTCTGGGGGGGGTGTTGACTTACAGTAGTTTTATAAACTGTGTTAGTTTTAGACACATTTAGGCTACATGTATGTGCTCTGTAAGTGAAAAACAGGTTACAGGTTTATTGTTGATCATGTAACGTTACAGTTTTTTTAGTAATAACGTTATAATGTTACCCTGCGTTTGAGAGTCTGCGGTTGATGTTGACTTACAGTAGTCAATAAAGCTGTCAGTTGCATTGCACATCACATGGTTGTGCTCTGTAAATGACAGTTACAGTTACAGAATCCCTTATAGCTCTGCAGTTTTATAAGCAGCCTGGATTGAACACAGCAGGTGATACAACATTCATTATCACCACAAGTGACTTGAGACTCGACTTATACTCTAGCTCAGAGCCTCGACTTGGACTCAAGCTCATAGACTTGAGACTTGACTTGGACTCTAGCTCAGTGACTTGACTTGGGCTCTAGCTCATACACTTGAGACTTGACTTGGGCTCTAGCTCATACACTTGAGACTTGACTTGGGCTCTAGCTCATAGACTTGACTTGGGCTCTAGCTCATAGACTTGAGACTTGACTTGGGCTCTAGCTCATAGACTTGAGACTTGACTTGGACTCTAGCTCAGTGACTTGACTTGGGCTCTAGCTCATAGACTTGAGACTTGACTTGGGCTCTAGCTCATAGACTTGACTTGGGCTCTAGCTCAGACTTGACTTGGGCTCTAGCTCATAGACTGTGAAACAACCTTGCAAAAATAGTGAAGGAGTTTAAGAAAAAGTTGTGGTCACAGAGACTAAAAACAGAAAACATCCAGCTTCTCCTGGAAGATCTTTAGGGGTTCCCACGTCTGATGGGACACATAATACTCTACTTGCCAGGGTCTGAGCCCACACAATCTAAAATACCTTTAAATGCAAAACTCAT
>NW_025729952.1:0-1742 GCF_021292245.1 Micropterus dolomieu
ACACAAATCCAAAAGCTGAGGTAAACTCCAGATAATCCAAATGGTGAGAGAAAAGAGAACGAGTCCATAAAGAAACCAAAATATAAAGGCAACAAATATCCAGGCAGGAACACACTCGACCAGTGGCCTGCACTACGAAGGCACTTCAACCTACTCAGGTTGACAAACTCTGACAGCTACGCTGGAGTTAAACTACGACGGTGGAGAAGATGTTGGTTAGTTGAGTCGGTGTTAACTTAATAGGATTCGCATAAAAGGGGCGTGTTCGGCCGTGCAGAGAGGTTTTGAGAGCTTATGAGCCGTTTAAAGACACGTTAACGGCCAGATGTAATATCGTAGCGGCCGACAGAGCCAGGGAGGCTTGTTGGCATCTCATGAAGTAAATTTGTAATTATCTTCAGTGTTCCTAGGCTAATTCTCTATAATGTATTATATGTAATGTCATTAAGATTTAAAGGTACAGCTGCACACAAAGTCCATCGTAATAAAAAATGGAGAATGCTACAATGGAGAGCGAGGGGGGAGAGAGAGACACCAGGTGCGCCACATGAAGGAATTAAGCCAACGGGGGACGGGCAGACAGAAACCAAGTAGGACTCAAACACCAGATAGCAGAACAGACTCTAGAATAAATCTCTCAAACAGACAGACCAACCAGATCAGGACAGGAATCAAACCAGGGAACAGGGTACTAAACTCAGAGCAGGCAGCCAAAATAATCCAAGTACGGACTGTGGTGGTACAAAACGAGCACGTCTCTCATTACCCTGTTTCCTTTGTTCGTGGTTTCAGAAACTTTCGGATGGCTTCAGCTCTTTTTGGGATGGAGGGATTTGCCCTCTACTGATCACATGTTCCGAAGACGTCACTTGTTCTGAAAGCTGTGGGAATTTACTCAGACTAACGTTGAGACCGTTATTTGCCAAATGTTGCAAAACATTAACATCTTTATTTGCATGCCCTGCTGATAAAAAGCTCATCAGATCATAAACAGAATAAAGAAGTACACTTTCAGCAGGCACGCTAAACTGTCCAGGTTCCCTTTACAGCTGAATTCAAAATCACAAACTGTACATTAAGTGTGGAACACCTCAGTGCCATCGTAGCACTCGGCCGTGATGCTGAGAAGTCCCAAGTTCGTCCTCCTGTTTCTCTGGTTTGACAGTTCAGTTCTTTTATGGCTTGAGGGAGGAAACTGTTCAGGAATCTGAGGTGTGGGTCTCAGGCCCCTCCCACACTGCTGCGTGTCCGTTTGAAAACGGAGACCTTTTGCTACGTTTGCACTTCCCCGTCCAGACTAAAACGGTGAAGCTTGGAAACGCTGCCGACCCCGTTGGTTTTTAAACTCAAAAACGAAGGTTAAAACAGAGGACTTCAGAAACGATAATGAAGAAACGCTACGTGTCCTCGTGCTGATAATGTGCCGTGCTCGTGTGGCGACAGAAAGTAAACACGATTGGCGGTGCTGCGGGATACTTTCGTTTCACGTGTTTGTGCTGCTTCACTATTCGTGGACAGCAGCTGTGATGCAGTGAAGCTGTTTCCAGTTCAGAGCTCACAGAGCAGCACGTCGTTGAGTGTCTGTAATGGATTACGTCGACGAATCGCCCCGGCCCTAATGCTCACCCACAAACAACTTGGACGTCACATCACTCCCATCCTGAAGAAGCTCCACTGGGTGCCAGTTAAGTCCCGGATCAAATATAAAATCCTCCTACTGACGTACAAATCTCTCCACGGAC
>NW_025729953.1:0-3931 GCF_021292245.1 Micropterus dolomieu
GGAACGTGTCGCTCTCAGCAACAGCTACTGTGGTGGTCAAACTTGTGGAGCCCAAAGAGGCTTTTGCAGCTTCTGATGTTAAAAGTTCAGCCAAAGATGAGGAGGGGACCGATGTGACTTTTTATCTGATGATAACTTTGGGCTCAGTTTCTGTACTTTTTCTCATCAGTATCATCGTGCTGATTGCAATGCAGTGCTCCAAAACCACAGACTATACTTCTAAATATCTGCAAGAGACTAATTATGACGGGACACTGTGCCACAGCATCCAGTACAGATCTGGAGAGAAACGGTACATGTTAGTTGGACCCAGAATGAGTATAGGATCTACTATAGTCCCGGGCAGCCACGCGAACACACTGGTGCTCCCTGACAGGAGGAGGGGATCTGGAGAGGTAAGACATATTTAAACAAGCATTTTAATCAAAGAATTTGATTCATATTAGCATTGGGCATGAAATGTCTTTGAGAAACAAGCATTTTTATATTCAAAATATCAGGAAAAACTGTCACATTCACCAAACACCATCTGAAAAATGTTAACTTTTAACGTTGTCTTATCTTTACAATGGAAATATCTGAAAGGTCCATAGGTATTGTCCACTTGTGAATATTTTTTTCAATACTACATGAAAGCAGAAAGTAAAGCATTAAACATGGTTAAGTTGCTTAATCAAATATAACGTATGATAGTGCAAACATTGTGATTATGATTAACTGAAGAGAAAGCTTTTACAGTACTTTAGAGTGAACATAACTTCATATTTCAGGTCAGTTGCTTCTGAACATAATCTGTGTGTTTGGTGAAAGCTGTGGCATACCTGGTGGTCTTTTTTCTTTTATTTTTTATTTATCTTTTACTGCACATATCCTATATTATATGCATTCATGGGGCTTTGGGATGCTTTTGAACAGTTTAAAATTGTATCCATTGGCAACTCTAGCATTGCTTGGCAAGTCTTATGTCATGACTTTCACGACATATTTTCTGTTATGAAATAGAGATGAACCATTTCAAGGTTGATATAAACAGCAAAACAGGCTGGAACTCTTATCGTCTTTCTTTTTGTACTGTCTTTCCACCTACTTCTTCTTTCTTACACTTGAAAAAACATATTTTCTCAGACTAATAAGACAGGAGAATTATTACATAAAAAAAGGATAGCCGATTAATTTTAGACACACGAGTGTGCTCCATCAGCACACCTTTACTATACCTAAACTACAGTCAGCCATCGACAACAAGACATACGAGAAAGATATGACAGCATGGAAAAAAAGTCAAAGAAGCCGGTGGCCAAGGTACCTTATTAATCAAACTTGAAAAGCAAAACTTTTACCGAATAAAGCTCGACAGAAGGGAAGTTAGTTGTAATCGCTGTCCACGGTGCTGAGCATGTCTGCTCTCATTTCCCAGCGACTGTTTATAAGTTATATCAAACCAAAGTAACTTTATCTCCGTTTTTTATTAATATAACTTAATTACATGAGGTGAACACATTGCCATGTGTTTGTTAGAATATTCTAAACATGTTGAAAAGGAAGGGGTTTTGTGTTAAGAGTGTTTAGCCTCCTCATCTATTTCCATTCACACCAGTATTTGTGGGTACTGTTTCAAGAGAAATAATCAACAATTAAACACACACAAATATCATCTGCCAGTCAGCTTAAGCGCTACTGTTTTTTGATTTTCTGCAGTAAGAATTTAGATCGCATGGTGTCAGTGTAAAAGAAACAGTCAGCATCACATGTGCTTGTCGTCAGTGGATTTTGGTTCCACCTCTTCTTAGCTTCCTCTGTTCGATGTTAACACAGTCGTTTCTGAGCTTGTTACTGCATTTGGAAATATTCTATGTGCCCTCGTGTCTGTTGCTTTAGGAAGAGGATCAATATTTTTGCGCATGGAAGAGTTGGATCCTGTCATTATAACGCATTTTTGTGAATGATTAGTGGTGATATCGGGTTTAACCATGGAACAAAGAAGATGCGAGCCAGGAAGCGCGAGAGGACGTTTGTTCGGCTGTGTGGCTGCTTTGCTTTTGTGGAGCGTTGCCTCAGCGGAAATACGATATTCTATGTATGAGGAAGTTAATGAAGGAACTGTGGTTGGAAATATCGCAAAAGATCTGGGATTAGATAAAAGCACACTGAAAGACAGGAAGTATCGGATTGTTTCTAGTAACGCGGATCCCCTTTTCCATGTAAATCAAAACGATGGCATCCTGTATGTGAGTCGAAAGATTGACAGAGAAGAGGTGTGCGCGCAGAGCAGTACGTGTTTAATAAATCTGAAAACCGTGCTAGAAAACCCACTGGAGGTACACTACGTTGAAGTAGAGGTTGTGGACATAAATGACCATTTTCCCAGTTTCCCGGATAAAGAAAAACGGTTGGAGATTTCAGAGTCTGTGTTGCCCGGAGCAAGATTTCAGCTAAAACCTTCACGGGATCCAGACAGTGGTCATTTCTCAGTGCAGCAATATAAACTCAGCCACAACGACCATTTCCGTCTGGAGGTTAGGGATAAAGGAGAAGATGGTAAAATACCAATATTGGTTTTGCAAAAATCTTTGGATAGGGAATCTGCAGAAACTAAATCCTTAGTGCTGACGGCGCTGGATGGTGGGAAACCTCCGAAATCTGGCGAAATGAACATTCAAGTAAAGGTTTTGGATGTAAATGATAACACGCCTGTTTTCTCTGAGGACATTTACTCTGTTACGCTCTCCGAAAATGCTCCAATAGGCACAACTGTCGTACAAGTGAATGCAACTGATTTGGATGAAGGTCTGAATGGAGATGTGTATTACTCATTTGGTAACAGTGTGAGTAACACGTTATTTACGCTTTTTGATATCAGTCCTTCAACAGGCGAGATAACTGTCAAAGGTCCAATAGATTATGAGCAAAAGGACAAGTACGAAATTGAAATTGAGGCATCCGATAAAGGTCTCGCTCCGCTAACTAGCGAAAAAAGCGTAATTATCAGGATAGTTGATGTTAATGATAACGCACCTGAGATTGAAGTTACCTCATTTACAAGCTCCATCCCTGAAGATTCCAGACCAGGAACTACAGTTGCCCTTATCAGTGTAAATGATTTGGACTCTGGTCTGAATGGAAAAGTTATTTGCTCCATGGGTGAGGATGTTCCGTTCATTTTAACACCATCCTTAAAAGACAAAATGTATTCTTTGGTCACCAAATCCCCTCTGGACAGAGAGAAACAGTCACAATATATCATAACAGTCGTTGCAAAAGACGCTGGTCATCCTCCATTATCATCTGAAAAGACAATAAGTGTTGTGGTGTCAGATGTGAATGACAACAGTCCAGAGTTTTCACTGAGTCCCTATACTTTCTATGTTACTGAGGGTAACAACCCAGGAGCCTCAGTGTTTTCTGTTAACGCGTCTGATCGTGATGAGAACGACAACGCTCTCATTTCATACCATATTGTCAGAGACAGAAGCGAAGAAAACAAAGTGGCTTCATTTCTCAACATAAACTCTGAAAACGGAGACATTTTGGCGCTAAAAAGTTTCGACTTTGAAACTCTGAAAACGTTCCAGTTCCAAGTTGTTGCCTCAGATTCTGGAACTCCGTCACTGAGCAGCAACGTCACAGTGAACGTGTTCATTCTGGATCAGAACGACAACGCTCCAGTCATCCTGTATCCAGTCAGCTCTAACGGTTCTGCTGAAGGTGTGGAGGAGATTCCCCGCAATGTGAACGCAGGACACTTGGTGACTAAAGTCAGAGCCTATGACGCTGATATAGGATATAACGGCTGGTTACTCTTTTCACTGCAGCAAGTCACTGACCACAGTCTCTTTGGTTTGGACCGCTATACAGGACAGATCAGAACACTTCGCTCCTTCACAGAGACAGACGAGGCTGAGCACAAACTGATCATACTGGTCAAAGACAA
>NW_025729954.1:0-1985 GCF_021292245.1 Micropterus dolomieu
AAAGGTGAATCTAATCTAAACTATCTAATTTATGTTGCTGTGAAACAACATTATTTCATTAAGAAGATCTCTCATCAGATTCTGCTGTTTTAATACTCGGAATTACTCCAGTTATAAAATGATAATGTTTGAAACTTCAACCTGAATAAGAACTGACAAGCTGTATTTTGCAATTGGATCTAATTACTTCAATTAAAGTTTCATTGTCTAATAAAAACTGCACTTCAAAGCCTTTATGTGCCGCCATGGTGTCAAAATATTACCAGGAACTATCAATATTTATTCAAGTTCAGTCTTTTTCACTTGTGTCTCAAAAAGTGTCTCATTCTAAAGTCTTCAGTCTCTAAATCTCCCTCGTGAGGAGTTTTCATGTCGATCCTCAGGATCGGGCTGCAGCAGCCATTTATAAATCTGTTACTGGGTTTGTGAGTGAAGTTTACTAAATTCTTGTGTTCCTGTGTTTGATCAGACTGATCTCAGAGTTTCTTTCTGTTATTTCCCTGCAGACCCTCTCATTCTTCCTCTCATCTCTGTAGATTCATGAAGTCTCAGAGTCTCAGTATAAGAGTGAAGCTTTCACTCAGTTTGACACTTTTTACACTTCTGCAGACGTCTTCATCACAACCTGCTTTGTGTTCAGTCTGAAAACTAATAAAAAATGAAATATTAAAATTACTGAAATATAATATTGGAAGAATCTCACCATTGACCTTCACATATATGTCATTATAAATCTGATGTTTGATCTCCTCCTGTGTGGCTACACAGCGATAGCGGTCTGTCTTCATCACAGTAGTTTGGAGGGTGATGTAGAAGCTGCCTCCTCTTTCTGAGACCTGTGGCTCCTCAGCAGGAAGTTTGTTTCCAGCACTGTCCTGCCACTCTACTGTAGGTTTTGGAAAAGCACCAAGAACTTTACACTGCAGCAGCATCCCATCATTTGTTTCATCAAGTATTGTAACATACGGCTCTGGAGATGCTCCTGTGAACACAGTGTAAATGAACAATAAGTGACACGTCATCTATGAAAGGACAATTACAGGATTATAAATGTAACACTGATGTTTCTTGTTCATATTTTCTCTGGTTGTGAACAAGAATTAAAGTGTGTTTAACATATATGTTGTCTCCATATGCCAGTGAAAAGGATGTGATTTTTGTTCATCTATTGGCTTCTCTCTGGTGACAGTCAACAACAACAACAACAACAACGGTAACTGGCTGAGGTGCAATGTTGCTGCACACTGCAAAGCTAGTCTCCCAACAAGCCACATTCACTATCGTAATTTCTAAAATGTTTAATCTGCTGTGCTGATGGTGTTATCAGCACAGGGTTGGGCTGTCAGGTATCTTAATATTGTTTATTTTAGTTATTTATTGAGAGTAATTTAGTTTCTTTCATTGAGTTGGGTTATATACTTTTTGTAGATTTTTTGGGGGGGTTACAGGAAATTGGAAATGGAATTTTACTTTGTAGTAAATAAATTAGCTTTTATTAAACACATGTAAAAAAATTTCTCCAGTAGTACCTTTTAGTTAGGGTTAGATACACATGCTAAAATAATGCATTTTGCTAAAATTACAAGCAGTCATTTTTTTTAAAAACAACACAATCAAAAGTACAGTCTTAAAGCATATTTTAAAATACGTAACACAACTCCACCATTTTTAAGGTGTGTGCTATTTGCTTCTCTATTTGTGAACGAGCAACAAAGTGTGTTTCAAAATACCAATAATAGCTAAAGAAGGTTTAATATAAACGCTGAAGACAACAGACCTAATCAGTGCTGGTAAATGTCTCCACATCAAGAAGTGATCTGTTGTTTCAGCTTTATGACACTTTGCACATAGAAGAATGATTTATATCTGTTTCACAAAGCGAGGAATATAAATGTGTTTTGAATGACATCAGGCCTCTGGAGCCAAACTCACAGAGTGACGTCATCAAAGGACTCACCTTTCCTTTCAGCTGATCTGTCCTTTAA
>NW_025729955.1:0-9559 GCF_021292245.1 Micropterus dolomieu
GCTGCCTCACAAGATAACATCTCAACACAAACTATTATTTTTTTTAAATCAACGCTTCTGTATCTCAGTTGTAACGAGGCTCGTCTTTTGTCTCGTTTGACCCGGATGGCCACGACAGCTGTGGTGTGCAGAGTTCTGGGGAGTTTGCCACAGCCGTGTGGACTGGAGCGCTACCAGAGACACGGACCAAATGCTGAGGGGATAAACAGGGTCACGCAGGAGTGGAGAGTGACCTTGCATCAACGATGCACACTCCCACTGTTCTCTCTCTAATTACGTCTCTGTTTAAACACAGATTTCCTGGCTTTCGATACCAGCTTGATGTTTGTGCACACGCCTCAGCTCTGCCTCTAATGTTTCACCTCTGATGCTGCTCCTAAAATGCCCCCAAATATTGTTCTCAATTGCATAAAAGCACATTTCACTGCAGATTAAATTTAATTCCCCCATTTAACATTTGTTCACACCATCTGCTTTGCCAAATGGAATCGCGCCAAATTTGATTTCAATACAAAACTGCAGCAAAATAAAAGAAAAATGCTCCAGTAATTTGACATTATTTGATGCCTTTTGATATTTTAAAGGCCAAAATGGGTACCAACAGGTACCCCGATCTGGACCGAGCCCTACTCTCATGGTAGCACCGGACGACTCTCCCTAATTAGGTCACTGAATTTAACACATGCATTGGTTGTCTACAAGTCAGATTAATCAGGCCAAACTGGGAAGCCACTGCTAAGCAATCCATCACACTCGGGTAATTCATCAATATCAAGCGCAGTCTGGAGAAGACGACCACTATAACAGGCATTATTTAGTGCTTTGGCAGCAGCAGGCTTCGACGACCACACACACACACACACACACACACACACACACCAAATACCACAACGACTCACACACACAAACACGGGAGAGTTAAAAAGAAAACCTTCAAAAAGCACAAAATAAATGTTCAAAGTGTGTTTCACAAAGGGAGTTCTGTGTTGTTGACTTCTCAGCAGGGTCGGCCACAACTACCACCAAGAGACAAAAGAAAAGCGCTGCTGCAGTGCATTCTGGGGATTTGAGTCAATATTTACAGCCCGTGAAATGATAACGTTCCAGTTTTTCTTTTTTTTTCTTTTTTTTTTTTTTATTTACACACATTATCATTTCCTTCCTGAAGCGACGTCCCCGCCCGACCAGCAACATGGCTGCCACGCTGTCCACGCTGTCAATACTCCCACTCGTCCGTCTTCATGTCCAGGTAGTTGAGAATGTTCTGGGCAAACTTCACCGCCTGCTTCCGTGCCATCTTGGTCGTCTCGTCTCCCTGCGGGTCCACGGCGTCCAGCGCCAGCAGCTGTTTGGTCAGCAGCTCCTCCAGCATCATGTAGCTCTTGTCGGCCCGCTTGCCATCGAAGCCCAGCACCTGGGCCTGCAGGTCCGACAGGCTCCCCAGGACAAGCCACACGGCCCGGTGCGACGGGTGCTCACTGGGGCCCGGCTGGCGGCAGACCAGGGCCTCGCGGAGGTCCAGGAATGTGATGATGGCTTGGACTTCCACCACGGCGCGGCGGCGGGCCTCTCTGATGCACGGATTCTTGGCCGTGTCCACTTGGTCCAGGTGAGTGAGGAGGCTCTGCAGCTCAGCTTTGGGCCTGAAGCTCAGATCCCCCATCACGCAGTGCCGCAGGACGCCCTCTCGCAGGTGGCAGACGTGAGCTCGCACCGCCTCGATCTCACGGATGGAGTTGTTCTGCGCCAAGTCGTACCTGAAGAAACAAACACTGAATCACTCATTTGAAAAAAAATACTCCTGAACATCAACCACAAACTGCAGCTTCAGAAATATGATCAAACCTGAAATAAGCATCTTTACGAGCTGTAGTAACACAATCAGTTCTAACTGCAAAGTATCGATACTTACAGATTTATTATCAAAAACATTATGTGGATACTTTCCTATATCAATGTCTGGCAAATGACTTCTGTACCAGTGTAAGAAAATTACATGAGATTTTTTTTTTTATGACAGTGTGCTCATAATCCTTTAAGAGTACCTGAGCAGTTATTGCTTTTTTCAGGAAAAGTATACAAATCGCTGCCACAGAACCAGAAAAATCATCTTTTTTATTCCACACATGGCAAAACCTGGTGCCTACTATGGGTGGGAGAGAAAATCGATTTTTAGATGCATCGCGATGCGGACGTGGAAGATTCTGACTCGATTAACAAATCGATTATTTAAATGTTAATTGATAACGAAATGTTGACGGAACGCAAAAGGCAGAAGTTGCGGAAGTGTAGCGCCCGGACCGTCCGTGGCGTGCACATAACAGAGAGACTAGTGTTCCCACTGAGTAACCACCCGACTAAAATGTCACACAATCATCAATATCAATGCGCAAGTAATGAAAAGAACATGACGGTGAAAGTTAGCGATGAAAACTATTAGCTGTAAGTTTCAGTCTGGTACTAAACATGCAGTGCAGGTCCCAGTGTGTCCGTTAATAAAAGTCTGTATGTCATTACTACATCACCTACTTGTCAAGCTGAGGTTAATGAAGTAAATTAGGGAGGTAAACTAGTCTTTTTAAGCTAATTAGGAGATGTTTCTGTTTTTGGATTTTAATGCGCAAATTAAATGCTTAGTAATTACCCAGTAATTACCTCTGAATCGTAATCGAATCGTGACATGCCCAGAGATCCCAACCCCTAGTGCCTACATTACCCACAATGCAACTCAACCTCAGACAATATGGTTCGAGATTCGGGTGTGTATGCTAGTGTTATGCTAGTAGCATCTAATGTAGCCTGGAGCCTATGTCCTGCAGCAGAGATGAGCAGCAGCTACAGAGGTCTGGTAAGCTCGCTTCTCTCCACACCAACAGATTCCTTTCATTTTCAAACTTGTAGTCTTCAGCCCAAACCGACACCGAGTCAAGTGACATCGCTTGAGGACATTTTTCAGATTTCACCCAGCTCCCTCCCGAGCCTAAAAAGCTTTTACACAACTATTTGCACATAAGCAGTCATACTTTTCAAATACCTGTAAAGGCAGTGGAGTTCCCATTTAATAAGAAAATCACCGTATGATTTTGTTAACATTTGATAATCAGTATTATTGAATTATCGCTCAAGGTACCTGGATAAGCAAACATTGCTTCTCCGGTATTATAATTAGCCGTACTTTGTTGCAGTAAAATGCTTTTGAGGCAGGAGGGAAAATGTCTGAAGCGTAGCGCCAGCTGTGCCAAGCTGAGGCGTCTGAAAGTGGTGGAGGCGAAGCAGCTCCATCACACCCGCCAAAGAATCTAAATTAATACCACCAAAATAAAAACACAAGTCAAGTATCATCATCATAAATGTACGGAAAGCTCAGGAGTCCCCCTTAAATGTATTATTTAAAAGGTAGTTATCTTATATAATGTATAAAAAACTCATAATATTCATCATTTAATGTGTGTTTATTCTAGCTGGTTTAATAATTTCAAGCAAATAAACATGAAAATGTGGGATGTCACCCGAAAAAAAAGCATAAACACATTTTCTATGTCATTAAGACATGTTTATTTTGAGCACCCAACATATTAAACATGCTTTTTATATTGTAATTGAAGCCCAAAACTAGGCAGCATGAAGAAAAACATGTGAATGAGTGGTCCTTAAATCAGTGCTCGAGTCAGCTGTTCTGCATAATGAAGTGCTTGGTAGGCGTTTTACTGCTTTCAGTGCTTCTCTGGTGATTTGAGTCTAATTCACTCCTCACAGCGCTGTATGATTCAAGCCAAAACTCAGTAACAATCCCCAGTCCCTCCTCCCATCCACCACCCAAGCTACTCGTGCAGTAACATCAGCTCAGGCGCACTTTAAAGTATAGAAAACGTTAAAGCGGTACTTCCTGGTGAGCAAGTTGTATATCTGCACTACAGCGGAAACAATTAGTCAACTGACAGAAAAGTATTTTGATAATCGATTCACCTTTTTAAGTAATTTTATTTAAAGAAAACGTGCCGTCGATTTTTCCCTATTTCCAATTTTATATATACCAAACTGATTACTCGATTGACAGGTAATATAATCAGCAGATCAATCTTGTGCACAACTCCATCCTTTCAGTGACGCCTACCTGCGCGTGTCGTCTCCCTCCCCCTCCAGGTCCAGATGTTTCAGCAGCCCGTTAATCTCCTCCACAACCTGTTTCCGGTAATTTCTGATTGCTGCGTTTCCAGAAACATCCAGCGCGTCCAGCTCCACCTGCATCTCCGTCAGGATTCGTGACAGGTGGGCGCAGCTGTCCCTCCCACTCAGACCCATCAGCAGAGCCACCAGCTGACTGCGCGCCACGCTCACCTTCACCATCACCTGGTTGATGCAGTGCACGGCCTCGTGGGTGTCCCCCGACAGCGGCAGGGAGAGGGTCTGCTGCTGCGTGCGCCCTTCGAACACATCCTGTACGGCGCACAGGCGTGTCAGCGCCCGGTAGCGTGCCTTGCGGAGCGGCACCCTCCCCTCGGTCTTGACTTGGGTGAGCCTCAGCACGAGCTCCTGCAGAGCATCCACCAGCTCGTCGTTGATTTCGGCCACCCCGCCGCCACGTTGAGGTGCCACAATGCGTTCGTCCACCAGCCGCCGCGCCTCGTTGCTCAGCTCCTCGATGGCTAGGCGGGATGGATGAGAGCTGTTCTCCTCCAGGTAACGCAGGAGGCCCTCCACCTCCTGTGCTGCTCTCTTTCGTGCCCCCTGCAGCTCCGGTTTGCCCTCCGTGTCCACCTGGTCCACGTCCAGCAGCAGCCGCGTCAGCTCGCGCTCCAGACGCTTGTAGTCACGGTCGTTTTGCAGGCCGCTGAAGGTGCAGACCTGAGGCCCCAGAGACGCCACCTCCTTCTGGACCTCGTACAGCCGCATCATGGCAGGGTGCTGCGCATAATACGCCTGCTGCTGCTGCTCCATTGGATGCTGTTGCTGCTGCTGTGGGCCGCCATGGTCCATCCTCTTCCCACCATCAAAGGGCTTCCCAAACAGGCTGGAAAGGAAAGTCAGAACAATGAGAAACAATTCAGAGCAGGCAGAAACAGAGCCTCAGCAGAGCTAACATAGTTGTCTCCTTGCCAGAATGATAGGATTACTTCAAAAGTTTCTTTTCAGATCCTCACAGCCAACACTGGATGAATAGGACCTCCAACTAATGTCTGGATCGCTGCCAAAGCAGCTGGAGCAAAGACAAACTCTCAGCCAAACATTTATATCTTCAACTCCAGAGGAATTTGCAACAATGTGGTCACACGCAAATGCGATTAGCCCTTTTCTCACATGCTCCGTAATATGTAAATAATGAGGCATTTCTGTGTTGGTGTCAGATTTTTGTAAATCTTTTCTCCACATCTTCTGTGAACAAAAGCGTCAGCGGTCCTGGGTAAAGACGTTACAGTTACAAACATACCACCTTTTGATAAAACCACAATGGCTGTTATGTCGCACTGGAGACGGTCGCCCACTGACACTAAAAATATTAAAGAGGAAAAATCAGCCAAGGACAAAGTGTTGTATCTCTAATTTTCAGGCTATTCCTGTCATTCCTAACATGTCAGAAATCCAGCCTGGGGGCTAAAGAGTCATTAAAAAATAATCCATCTTGGCTGTGAGCAATCCTGACGCTCTACTACTGTGCTGTCACTTTCCAACTTGCTGCTGGCCTTATCCATCCGGATCTGTCACATCATTGAGAAAACCAAACAATTTGTTGCAGGTTCAGTTTGTAAAAGGAGGTTTGCTCCTAAGTGCCTGTAGCATTTTTGTCTGACTGATTTTTTAAGCCTACACTGATATATACTTTAGCAAATATTCATCTTTTTATATTAAAAATATCCCTTAAATTAGTATTTTTAAAGAATTGTCCAAAAACTTAATAGGACAATTTACAGTTTAAAATGTAAGTGCTCTCTGGATGACTAAAGGTGACACTAGGGGCAATAAATCAATAATAACTATCACAATATAATTTTCCTCAATAACAAATGTTCAATAAATGTTTGATTTAATTTGAATCACAAAATAAATTAGCACTTAATTTTTTCTATTAAGACATTTATTTTGTTGAGTAAAAGGGAATGAAAAATAATCATCAATTCATGATAACCATAATTGTTTTGAATGTTCTACCTCAGAATTGTTAAGTGATCCCCTGTTTGTCATCAAGTGTTTGTTCTGACCATAAAGAAAAACCAAAATTAACCATCTGGTTTCTTCAACTTTCACTCAGGAGCAAAAATCAGCCTTTAAACTTATGAGAAACAATGATTTCACAATTACTGATATTGAATGATATGAAATTATTCATCGTGATAACATTTTTTGCCATATTGTCAAGCTCTAGGTGACGCTTTTTCTAATTTACCCGTCAAACATTTCTGGCATTTCTACTGCAATTTATTGTTAGTTTTCAGGCACAACGTGCAAATACTGATCTGCAGTAAACTAATGCCGATCAGTCATTCCAGTAACTAACAGTTACTGTTACTACTGAGTTGCAAAGTCAGAAAAGTTAAAGAGCAACAGCTAAAAATAAAATCTTGTTTCTGCTGATGTCGTGATTTTACCCTGCGACGTGCGACTCAGGGTGTTTCACTGTAATAATAACTGAACAGAGATTAAACTTTTTTTTTTTACTGTTATGTGTGGTTACAGGTATAATAAACTTCTATCCAGAAGAGGTAAAGTTACTCTTTAACTTTAATACCACTGACAATACATATACTTTATATACTATAAACTGTGCATAGCCTGCTAGATACTGTAAATATGCATTCTCTCTGAATGGTGATTGATATGAGAGTAAAAAAAATATAAAACAGAGGAGTCTTGACCTTGACCTCTTTTGTTGAGTCTCCTCTATTTCTAGTTTAGACACAACTCCAGATAAATCAAATGACAACCCAGCTGAGGACAAGACACGAAGAAAAATAATAACATAATATATTCATAAGAAATTCTGTCGCTAACAATCGTGCAAGAAAATGAATGAGGTTAACCTACATTTCGTCTCGACAAGAGGAACACCCACATGACAACCATTCGGAGTATTGCTGTGCGTTTCTATCAGGCTCGCTGGCTGACACGATGGCGATAGCTCTCTAATCCGCATGAAAAGGGATCCTGCCTGCACATCAAGCTTTAAATACTGAGGACAAAAAACCCCAAATATGAAACCGTTCGTTGCACGTCCACAGTCGTGCAGGAAGATTTGGTCCAGCAGCCTCACAAAGTGTGTCACAGGTGCCTCGAGCTGTAATACGCATTTGCAATTCACTACTTAGAGAAATACTATCAGCAAAGTGTCACTTTTTTGTCAGATTAATAACAGGGTTCTTAAACCGTTCAATTATCTTTTGAGCCAATATGCCAAAAAATTGTGCTGATTCCACCTCCAGTAATGTGAAGATTTGCTGCTTTTGCCGATCTTATATAATCATAAACTGACTATGTTTCGGGGTTTGGGCTGTTGGTTGGACAAAACAAGACACCTGAAGACGTCACTGCGGGCTCTGGGAACTTGTGACGTTACTATTTTCTGACTAAACAATGAACCATTTTATCTAGAATATAATCTGCAGAGTACTCAGTAAAGACAGTAATCAGTAGTTGCAGTACTCGTGATATATCAATAGCTTGGAGGTCAAGACGCTCGGCTCTGGTGTTGTTCCCTCCTCTATATTGATTGTGGTTATTAAGTCACAGTATACAAATCATTCTCTGTAGGTTTCAAGAGGAGGGGTTTGTTAGAGGGACAGTCATTTTGCATCTCTTTGTAGTCGCGTTGTGTCTCTGTCTAGTCATTTTGCATCTCTTTGTAGTCGCGTTGTGTCTCTGTCTAGTCATTTTGCATCTCTTTGTAGTCGCGTTGTGTCTCTGTCTAGTCATTTTGCATCTCTTTGTAGTCGCGTTGTGTCTCTGTCTAGTCATTTTGCATCTCTTTGTAGTTGTGTTGAATCTCTGTGTAGTCACTTTGCATCTTTATGTAGTCATTTTGCATCTCTTTGTAGTTATGTCTCTGTCTAGTCATTTTGCATCTCTTTGTAGTTGTGTTGAATCTCTGTGTAGTCACTTTGCATCTTTATGTAGTCATTTTGCATCTCTTTGTATATGTTTTGCGCCTCTTTGTAGTTCCGTTGCGTCTGTAATCGTGTTGCATCTCTTTGTAGTTGTGCTCTGCCCCTTTCGTTGTAATTTTTGCTTCTGCAAAAACGCATGTTTCAGCAACATTTTTACAGGTGAAATACAACTCTTGTGCTACTGTTGGTTCAAAAACTGCATCTGATCTTCAGTATTTATTTCACACTGGAGATGAAGAGAGCTGTCTGACTTCTGTCCGAAGCGTCCTGCCACAGCAGATTGACACAATATATATAATATATTACACAAAATACTACAGCACACAGTATATAAAATATTATGGAAAACCATCACAAGAAGCCTCAGATGCAGGATCTATTTTCTTAAAGCAGAGCTATTCTGATTTAAATTGCTTTACTAATTTGTGGTGGCAATGCAGTAGATAAACACAAGCCTCTGGTGTGAGAGACCTGGGTTCAATTCCCACTATGCCACCAATGGATCCCTGAGCTAAACACTTAACCCCTAGTTGCTCCGGAGGCGTGCGACCTCTGACATTTATAGCAATTCTAAGTTGCTTTTGATAAAAGCATCAGCTAAATGGCAATTTTTTTATGTTATTTGAATAAAATTGTTACTTTAGCATCAGTAGGATGTGACTTAAGCTCTGTGAATTAATGTTAACAGTTATTTAAAACAGAAGCTCTGGTCTAGGGGCCCCCGTGACCTCTCGGGCCCCTGGGCTTGTGCCTGTTAAGTAATTCATCCGTGATCTCATTGCAAATCTCCAGTCTACCAAAATCAAGAACAACCTCCAGCATTAAAACAAATTCTACTTTGGATTTTAAATATCAGAGCTAAGAGAAAAAAAAGGAAAGAGCGAGTAAGGAAACTGTTACAGAGGAAATTCTTTCCATCCTCCCACAAAACGCCCAGCCTACATCAAAGTGAACTTTCTATATCTACAGAGTGAACAGTAACACACAGGATTAAGATAAGGAAGGGATTTTAGTTTTTGCAACAGAACATGGCTCAGAGGAGAGGTTGCATCATGAGACGGGCTGTCAGGATCAGTCAAGGTGCCTGAAAGCATGATGTGATGATTGCATATGAATACCGAAGCCCATAATATGATGTTTTGTTATTTACAGCATCAATAACACTTATTAGAAGACACAGGATTATGTATCAGCATTCCCTAAAGTACTTTTATGTAAGAGGGCGACGGGGCTGGGCATTTCCAGAATAGGGGATGAATGCACGCTGAGCCAGAGCTTACAAAATGAGTAATTATTAGGATAATCTCAACAAAATCCCAGCCTGGCAAACACCTCATCCCTTAAAATTGATCCAAGAGATAAGAAAAAAAAAGCGGGGGGGGGGGGGGGCTGGCCCCAGGCTGAGGGGATGTAAAGTTAACAATAGGTTTGCTAGGAGGGTTCAGTCTTCCCTCTCATGAGTC
>NW_025729955.1:9579-12779 GCF_021292245.1 Micropterus dolomieu
GGGGGGGGGGGGGGGGGGGGGGGGGGGGGCTGGCTCCAGGCTGAGGTGATGTAAAGCTAACAATAGGTTTGCTAGTAGGGTTCAGTCTTCCCTCTCATGAGTCACACAGCATGAAGGATACCTGAGCTGGGGGTACCGTGCAACCAGCTCCCCTCTGCTTAAATCTTCCCCCCCAAACCCCGTTCAAGCAGCTACCCCAGGCTGCCTGCACCGGTCCTGCACGGCTTTGCGCATTATGCCACCACAGAAAATCCTGTTTGGCCAGCAGGTTGCGAAGGTACATGCACCGCAAGCAGCATAAACACCACACCTCCCAGATCTTCTCAAAAACACCTCGAAGCATCTCCAGGAGCCGTCAACTGTATCCTCACGCACACTATGCAAACACACACACACACACACACACACACACACACGCACCAGCAGTGTCAAGCGGCATCGTAAATGTCTCACCTTTTCAAAACTCCGAACACATTCGCGCACATTTTCACGGATGTCTGTTTCCATCAGCCAAAGCAGGACGGGTCGTGGAGCAAAGTAGCATCCAAAAGGAGAATCCCCAAAATCAGATTTCGGTTGGGGGGTCGACGATGATCCGGTCCGGTCAGCTTCAGCTGCCTAACGACTGACTGACTGACTGCGGTCGGGCTTGTGTCGCCCCTCCCACACACCGATCCGAGGGGCTCCCTCCACTAATTCTCCTTTTTAAAACAACTTCGTTTTCAAAAGATATGTTACTGGAGCTCACAGGCTCTTTAAATACCCACTTTGGATCCAAGAAAGCCAAACCCGAGCCCTGTTTTCCCACGTTCACCTCTCTGTGAATGCCATTGTCTGTGTCTGTGCGTTAAGCTAGCTGCCGATGATCACCTGACTCTGCCCCACCTTAGCCGAATAACTTCTGCTTTTTTTCGGTCTTAACACATCAAGACAACTTCGTCACTTTAATAGTTTCGCCCTTACCTGCATAGCCAGCGTACAGCCATCTGAACTGTTGGGGAAAAGTGCGTACCTCCTCTGATTAAAGCTAAACATTAGCCCACCTAGCTACCTTCTAGCAGTTACTTTCCGGCGCATGAACTAACGCGGAGTTTCTCCTTTCGCTCGTTCGGGCGAAAATAAAACTGTTTTATCGCCGTTTGCTTTATTAGACAAATAAGTTATGTGAATCGATGTGTAGTTAATGTATAATTATGTCATATCGATGTAAAAGAAAATACATCAAAGTGTTATTTTGCCGGTGGTCGACTTAAATATTTTTTATGTGTAAGTTTTGGTCGTCCAACATTAAAAACGCTCCATTTGTTTCACCAGGCCGTACCGTTTGGTACGTGGCGGCAAGGGCGGGGACAGTAAATGCGGTGCAGTTATAATATCGAGGTATTTGTAGCCTACTTAGTATTTTATTTAGTTCTGCTATGTCTTGCTTTACAAATTAACTAACTATATTTTGTTTTATTATATTAATGATATATATTATACTATAACGTTTTATATTCTATGCTATATTTCTGTATTATACTAAATAATATGTTTTTGACTACTCTATGGTTATACTATGTAAGGCTGTGCTATATTACTATATATAATTTTTCTATGTTTTATGTAGACTATATTAGATTTATATATTAAAACTAAATCATATATTATTCTGGTGTACGCTGTTAGTAGATGGTATTATTATAATGATCAATAATAATAATAATAATTATATAACTCTTACTAAGTATATTTTGATACTAATACTGACACATCCTCTACTTTTACTTTCCATCAGATATTTAAGGCAGGATTTTTACTTGTAACAGGTTATTCATATGTGGTATTACTACTTCCGCTGGTATTACTAAACTCTATTTGAATATTGTAGTATTTTTTACATTACATTTCTTCCCCGACTGAGGAATAGTGTTTCAGTGTAAACCCCGCCCGGCTGCCTCAAATCGGGGCTTTGTCGGTAGAGTTTTGGAGCTCACCCTGTCCTTGCTGAGTCATGTGACCAAACGGCTGGTTTTACACACCGAAGGACACCGACATGAACTCCTATGAAGTTCTGTGTTGGCTAACATGAACAGCAGCCTCTCTGTACAGTAACGGGAACAGATTGTCATTAAAACAGAGGTTTAAAATCTCGGTTAATTAAAATGGTGTCCAAATCAACAGCAGCAGCAGCAGCAGCAGCAGCAGCAGCAGCGGGGTGTTTAACATGGAGGCTGTTCGGTCCGTTTACCCTCCACGCTCCTCTGCGCCCTCACAGCTTAATATCAGCAGTGAACAGACGGCAGTGCAGCTCCAAACAGGCAACCCAGCAGGACGAACCACCAAAGGTTCGTACAGTAAAATAAAATCCCGCGTAACACATAACATTTCACTTACACGCAGTGTTTAGTTAATCCCCATTAACGGCGGTGGCCGCTCGTTTACTCTGTTTTGGACCTGCACAGGTGTGTGTGTGTGTGTGCGTGCGTGTGTGTGTGTGCGTGTGCCTGCGTGCCCGGAGACCGTTGCTGGTGTGACTGCCTACAATGACGTGTAACGACAAGTGGAAGACGTTTGCAAATGTAGTTTAGTAATACCAGTGGTGTAAAAGTACTAATGCCAGTGGTGTAAAAGTACTAATGCCAGTGGTGTAAAAGTACTAATGCCAGTGGTGTAAAAGTACTAATGTCAGTGGTGTAAAAGTACTAATGCCAGTGGTGTAAAAGTACTAATGCCAGTGGTGTAAAAGTACTAATGCCAGTGGTGTAAAAGTACTAATGCCAGTGGTGTAAAAGTACTAATGCCAGTGGTGTAAAAGTACTAATGCCAGTGGTGTAAAAGTACTAATGCCAGTGGTGTAAAAGTACTAATGCCAGTGGTGTAAAAGTACTAATGCCAGTGGTGTAAAAGTACTAATGCCAGTGGTGTAAAAGTACTAATGCCAGTGGTGTAAAAGTACTAATGCCAGTGGTGTAAAAGTACTAATGCCAGTGGTGTAAAAGTACTAATGCCAGTGGTGTAAAAGTACTAATGCCAGTGGTGTAAAAGTACTAATGCCAGTGGTGTAAAAGTACTAATGTCAGTGGTGTAAAAGTACTAATGCCAGTGGTGTAAAAGTACTAATGCCAGTGGTGTAAAAGTACTAATGCCAGTGGTGTAAAAGTACTAATGCCAGTGGTGTAAAAGTACTAATGTCAGTGGTGTAAAAGTACTAATGTCAG
>NW_025729956.1:0-4003 GCF_021292245.1 Micropterus dolomieu
TTTTTACAAAGGTCCCGTGGTGGTCCACCGGAAGGGGAGGGACTTAGGCATCAAATATTCTACACCGACAGTGTTTATTTTCCTTTTTGTCACTCACAGGCCTGTTTAAAGGAATATTCCACTGAAAATAATGAAAAACTCACCCCCTGGAGTCGGGAGAGGGGCGTCTTGTGTCTTCTGAGGACAGCAGCTGTGGTCAGTTTGTCCAACCACCTCTGCAGCATGATGAACCAGTCCTCTGTCCCCCCGAACGATTTTACTTCATTCACATTTTTTGGCAAAATATGGCTGAATCAGGTGCATCAACAAGCAGAAGAAAGAATTGAGCCATATTTTGGTAAAAATATGAGGACGTTCTAATGAAAATGTTATTTTTGCATTTATAGAGCCATATGTACAATTAAATTTAACTATGAAAATAAATTTTTTTCTCATTTTCTCTTGAAACACCCTAAAACCTAGAGGCCCCTGGAGGTCCTGGGGCCCCAGTTAGGGACCCGGTGTCCTACAGTATGAGACAGGTGGAGGAGGGTTTGGCTCTTAACGTGCTCATGAGGTTCAGATTGAGCTGGGCCGGGTTGAAGTCCTGGAGGTCGGACCCGGGGGCCTGCTGGCCGTCCCGGTTCTTCTCCCTGGAGGTGACCCGGTACTGGGCCTTGACGTTTCTCAATGGGTTGTGGTCCGGACTGATGTGGTCCGGACAGCGAAACACCTCTCTGATAACGGAGCCCTGCTGAGACAAGCCCACAAAGCCGTTCCTGAAGGTCACCATCCTGACGACGGGCGAGTCGACGTACTGAACATACAGCAGGTTTCCTGACGGGAAGACAGAGTGACGGTTCAGTCCAATCAGAATTTAGTAGTTTACTTCTGGGGTTTGTGGCCCACTGAATTTGCACAGAAGTATTTGGCCCGCGAGTTCCCGCTCGGCCCAGAGACTTCACATTGTGATGAAATTACGGATTTTAAAATTGAGGAAAGTTTTACAAATACAAAAACCTCCGTGGATCAAACATTCATAATACAAAGAGTCATAATTGACTTAAAGTTTGCAGTTTGAGGTGTTCTGGCCACAGTTTTAGTGG
This sequence comes from Micropterus dolomieu, assembly GCF_021292245.1. Taxonomy (NCBI): domain Eukaryota; kingdom Metazoa; phylum Chordata; class Actinopteri; order Centrarchiformes; family Centrarchidae; genus Micropterus; species Micropterus dolomieu. The sequence goes on from NW_025729956.1 coordinate 1,086, forward strand.
CGGCCACGGGTGACTGGAGGAGACCTCTTGGACCGCACCGGTACGTACCTGTAGCGACGTCCCAGACGTTGATGCTTCTGTCCTGAGATCCGGTGAAGACGAACTGGTCGCTCTCAGAGAAAGCAGCAGAGAGGACGCCCTCGAAGAAAAACCCCTGAACATCAGCAGAAAAAACTCAGACTGAGGATGGCTGTACGTAATAATAATAATAATAATAATTATTAAATACCTAATATGTTATTTATTATATGTTAATATTACTGCAAATAAATGATCAGCATTTAAAATACAAGCTTGCTGAAATGTGTCTCTGTCTTTGTGTTACTGTCCATGTTGTTGGTTGGAGAGTAAAAGTAATGACCTTGTATTCCATGGTGTGGTCCAGGACCAGCGGGTTCAGGCCCCACAGCCTCTGTACGGCGTCCTCAGAGCCCACCAGGGCGTGGTCCCCCCAGTTACCTGCCGTCACACAGGTCACTCTGCTGCGATGAGGCTCCAGATCGGAGCTGCTGCCCCGGCTGAAGTCGTGGAGCTTCACCTCCCCGCAGATCGTCCCGTACAGCAGCCGGCGTTTGGACAGCAGCGCCATGGAGGACAGCGGGGAGTGGAGGAGGGACAGCGGGAACCTCTCCAGGGGTCCCTCCACTGTGGGGAAGCCGTCTCTGTTGGTGATCTCAAACAGACACAACGAGTCCTCGTAGGCCACCGCCAGGTGCTTCTCCTGGGAGCCGACGGCCAGGCAGAGCACCCTGGAGAGGCTCTCCGGAGGGGGGATGCAGAGCGTCTCCTGGGGAAGGGCCATCGGGTAGATGAGGACGGTGCCGCTGGTCAGACCGCAGAGCAGCAAGCGTTTGCGCTGAGCTAACTCCAGACAGCAAACCTCAGCGGAGACCGCCAAATGCTCCAATGGAGAACCTGCAGGGAGATCCAGGAGGAGGTTTCAGAGCCGCACCAGCAGGTATCTCCACCTGCTGACGGTGCTGTTTAAAACACGACACACATTCGCTTCCATTTGTGACTTGGATGAACGCGATTACCAAACTAGGCGAGCTTGTGGAGGTAAATATCCGTAACCACGAGCAAAAAGCACTGATGATCTGGTTATTCTCTGCGCTGACCTGTGTTGCTGTTCCAGCTGATGACCTCGGTCTGGCTCTGCTCTCGGACGTAGAAAACCCGATCTCCGTCTGTAGTGATGGCGACGTGGGCGCAGCCCGCGGGGATGTGGCCGGTGGGTTTGTGGCGGGTGTCGTATTTCAGACTCCACCGATGGATGTCGGCGGCGGCCGACGAGGCTGAAACCACGGAGCCGTTGTACAGAAGGACTGCGGTGACAGGAGCGTACGAACCACACAGAGCGTCCAACAACGTACCGGTGGTCACCGACCAGATCTGACAAAGAAAGTTCGTAACGCATAAATACTGTGGAGTTCTGGTTCTGGTCAGAGATGCTGATTCGTCTCACGCCATTTTGTATGTTTTAGTTTGCATTGAGATTCATGAAGCTTGAGCTGTTTGAAGCCTTTTCTGCAGTATTTTGAAAAAAACATGACATTAAAAACTTTCATGAGAACAGAGTTAATCTTCAGGAAAAGCGTTTCAGCTGCAGGGAATCTGACTAATGGAAGCCAGAAAGAAGCTCCTGCAGGGCCCTTTACTGCTGCGAGGGAACCGTGGGGCCCTCAATATAATTTTATATTTATTTCATGTAATAAAATATATATCAAGACGTTAATTTGGCCACCGAGTACTGATAGAAATACATTTTGACTTACTTTTAGATATTTATACACACAGAAGGAGAAACGCTGAATTAAATGAATACAACTCTGATGGTCTCTTGTTGGTCTCTTACTCGTACGAGTTGGTCGGCAGCTCCGGAGACGAGCAGCCGGCGGTCTGATGAGACGCAGGCTGACAAAACGCTGTCGTCATGTTGGAGGTTGAGGAATCCGTCCACCTCGTCTCTGGAGATGTTAAAGAGGCTCAGAGTCCGATCGCTGCCTGCAGAGGACGGAAACACAGATCAGAGAGAGAGAGTCAGACTTTTGCTGCTGCTTGTCTGAAAAAACGCTTAAATGGTGAAAACTGAGCTGTTAAAACATGAATAAAAGCTTAATACTGCATTCAGTCATTTGCCTGTATAATTTCTCATTAACACCAATTAAATGCACTTGCCAGAGATTTTTAATGTTTATGGGTAGTGGTTTTCCTCTTTGCAGCCGCAGCTGTTTGAGAAAAAGTGGGAACCAAAGTCGGTGCAACGGGAGCTGTTCATTTTCATTTATCTATTTACCTTTGAAGTGGTACATATGTCAGGTCGAAAAACAGGTGATATTTAACTTAAAGAGGTCATATTCTGCTTATTGGCTTTTTCCCTCTCATTTACTGAGTTATAAATCTTTTTAGTGCTGTAACAGGTTTGCAAAGTGAAAAAGCCCAAAGTGAGTTCCCATCTCCCACAGAAAACTCTGCTCTGAACTGAAAACAGCTCGTTTGTAGTCCAGCCGCTTACCTTTCATCCCTGTGACGTCACAGGGATGAAAGCTAAACGCGCCTCATATAACGCTCGCCGAGCGGCGACTCCGACACGCCCTCAGAAACAGCGAGCTGCAGCACACAGCTCTCCTCTCCCTTCCAAACACTAGCTACCCTCCAGGCAGTCAGTGGACATAAAGTTGTTCCTGTGATGTAGAGACAGAGCTCAGTTAAAACTTTATGGATACAGATTAATAACTCGCCGCTCTGAAACTCTCGCTCCAGTCCGTGTTGCCGAGCCGGTCGGCAACACGTACGGCTGAACCCGAGCCGTTTACCGGCTTCTCGCTGACCCGCCCTTCTCTGCTTCTGATTGGCTAGCAGTCCTTAACTAGGAACTGAGCATGTGCAACTCCCAACAAAGATCATTTAGAGACAAG
>NW_025729957.1:0-4173 GCF_021292245.1 Micropterus dolomieu
TCTAAATCACTGAGCCTCGCCTCCATGTCTATAAATAAACTACACTTATTACATGTACCATTACCGCTAAAGGAGGCAGAGGAGTAACTGAACATCTGACACACCGAGCAGGAGAAAGTAGGAGAGAGAGAGGGAGAAGGAGAAGCCATCGCTAGCTGCTAAGCTAAAGTCGCTAACGGCTAAGCTAAAGTACTGTAGCGTCAGCTACCAAAACTTTAGAACAACTATGAGATTGAACAGCAGTCACTAAAAGATGGAAAGAACTGTGAGTGCTTAGGCAAAATTACTGTAAAGAATAAGTGTTTAGCGAACAGTTGGCCGCTGTAATCTAACAAATGTAACTGTTATTTAGTGAGAGCAGCACAACACGGTACCAACACACAAGCACCGGAAACGGAAATGAGTCTACACGCTTACCGCATTACGTCAGCAGTCCAACCAGAGACCAGGAGCCATGGACCATCCAGTTTCTTAACTGATCTTACAGAATGAGTTAACTGCTGGAACCATAAATTTCTACCTTCCCAGCCATCTGTAATTTTCAAAACAGAAGAATCAAACCTAAATGCCTTCCATGTAGCTTCCCTCTTCCGTAACGAGCGATATTGATCAGTCATATCTTCTGGTGTTTTATCAAAAGTAAAGAACTCCTTTTGTACATGTGGGATAATATTCTGAACGGTTTCAGATGAATCTTCATCATTCTCTTCTACCATTTTCTCCCCAGTTTCCATCTGTAACGTAGACTTGTGAGTTACGTCTACCATACCCTTTACTTCCCGAAAAGTTGTAGTCGGTGTCTGTGTCATATTTACAATGGTTGTAATCGCTGTTGTAACATTCATTTCTTCCGAAGTTACTGCTAAAATAAGTGCATTAGTTGATGTATTAACTCTTTTAGTTATTTCCAAGGGCAAAATGACAGACGTCCGCTGTGTATTATTCACTCTTGGAGTGACTACTGTTGTATATTGTTCCTGAACTCCTCCCTCCTTCCCTGCTCTAGTCCCACGCTTTCAAACTGTGGCTTATAAAATGTACATTTATAATCACCTTGATCCTCCTGCTGGGAATCATACACATAAAGACTGCAATCACCTTCCATCTCCAGTCTTCTCATATTATTCAGCAACGCATACTTTCTTGATGTTAATGCTCCTACCAAATCTAAAACTCTGCCATGGTTATCTTCCCACTGAACTCTAAAGTTCCCTTCACCGCTATTTTCTCTCATACACTGACATGAGAGCTGAGCTGACTCTCCTAGAGGTACTTCAATCCTAGTTTTGGTAACGTTTTGGTCTGACTCTTTTCCAAACTGGTCTGGGACTGTTTTGTCTAATTGGAACACTGGCTTCTCCTGTAACAGAGGTGCAGCCCTTGGTGACCTCTGCGGTTTCACATTCCACTGAAATAGGCCTTTCTGGGACATATTGAAAATCAATGTCCCCAAATTTCCTTTCCTGTCCATAAATTGCAGAGTCATATCTGGCATCATCAGAAGTGTACACATGATTATCAACATTGTCCACTGAATGGACAATATCTCCTGGGTTTTGGTTCTGGATATTGTCATGCATCTCTCCTTCTGCCTGTTCTTTCCCATTGTCATCCGGCTCTCTATAGCCTTCACCATCTTGGCTGTCCACGCGTGGCACCTCTTCACTAGGCACTTTAACACAATGTGATAAATGATACCACGTTGGAGACCTTTTAACTTGGACAGCTGTTCCAGTACTACGAACCACTTCAAATGGTCCCTCACAGCGTTCATTATACCACTTCCTCCTAAATACCTTCACGAACACCTCGTCCCCAGGTTGCACTGTGCTCCTTTTTTGCTCATCGAGCTTCTCCTGCACCTCTTCTCTCCTTTGCCTGTCAGAAACATATGTGGATAATTTGTTATGGAAATTGGCCATGTATGTGACAAACGCTCTCATTTCGTCTTCTAAAAGAGCCAAACTTGGACCCTTGCCACTAGTTCGTAAACAAGGCGTAGGCATCTGTCTTCCTGTGACCAATTCCTGGGGCGTTATACGTAAATCACGCAGCTCACTTGAGCAACACACCATTAACGCCAAAGGGAGCACCGCTATCCAGTTTAGACCCGTATGTTGGCAAATCTTGACAATGCGATTTTTCAAAACACCATTCATTTTTTCACAAATCCCTTGATTTTGTGGGTGATAAACTGCTCCAAGACGTTGTTTAGTTCCCAATTTTAGCAAAATCAATTTCACTGTTTTATCCACAAACTCTTTCCCATTATCTGAGGATATTCGATCTGGAAGTCTACACCTGCTTATGGCCTCTCTACACAAAAACTTGGCAACCGACTGAGCGTCTTTGCGCTTGGTTGGACAGGCCTCCGGCCATCGTGACCCCTTGGGGTGGGAATGTAACCAGGAAGAACAGTCACACCCGTGCAGACATTATTTTTCAGACAGATTGTACACCTGCCTATGACATAGTCAATCTGTTCAAGCAAATATGGTCCCCAAAAAATACTCCTTTGTGATTTTTCTCATGAAATGACCGTTATTTTAAATTAATTTTGAAATAAAAAAATATTCATCAAAAGTCCATTATCTACACAAAATATCGTAGCATATTTGCAGTGGGGCTGAGGATTACTATGAATAATTCATCTAGCCACTTCTGTAATGTTTGTAACTGAATTGTTTGATTTAATATGATGTTTACACACTATTTGAAATGTTGGACCAATAAATGCGACTGAGATTAATAGATAGATGTATGCCAAGGTTTTTTTACAGAGCAATGAATAAATATCTTCAGATGCAGAGACGAAGCCTCATATTTATTTTTGAAGTGATTAAAATACAAAAAAACATGGGATACAAAATATGTGACATATATGTGACAAAAATTGCGAAAATTAAATTACTTAAAAATTTCAAATATAATATTACAACACTATTGGTGCTTTACATTATTACGTCATTCAGGGTGGAAATGTGAACATGATTCGTTTCGATTTCGTCAGTAGTCGATATAATGGTTATACTTAAACGCATGATTAACTTGTTTATTTAAGAGCTGTGTTTAAAGGTGAATTATTATTATTCGGATTAATCTTTCTTCTTAGATGAACTGCTTTAAGTATTTGGATGTGATTTAATAACTCTTTGATCATGTGTTTAGTGTAAGGCAAAAATGCTGACGGTGTACATTTGGAATATTATTTAAATAAGGGGCTTGGATAGTAAATCACTGCATAGAAATTAATATTGAGCTGATGTGGTTTGTTTTTTTCTTCTGGTTGCATTTAAAGGTTATCAACCTATCAAACTCCATTGATGTATGAATTACAACTGTGTCCTCTGTCATCTCCTAAGCCTTTTTTGAGTTTAAGGAAGCCACACCCCAGATAACATCTCAATAAATTAAGAAGACTTAAAACGAAATCAGAACTACATAGCAGCACAGAGACGGCTCTGATTAAGGTTTTACAGTAAATCATCATCTGAACAGTGAGTCAGGTAGACAGACAGACACACAGTGCAATACTGTACAGCTAAAGTATTGTAATATTTTCCCACCTGAGTCTGTTGTGTAGTTGGACGTGTTGCCTTTAAACACCTGGAAGACATGAGAGGCTGTTAGATTAATTATACTGTGTTTTAGGTTAAATATATTGTGCCAGTAACTGAGTCAAATTAGCTGCTTTGATTTGTGATACTTGCCAAACACAGACAACCAGGCAGATGAGTGCAATGATCCTAACGATCCCTCCAAGAACTGCCTCCCGTTGTCTCCCTTCAAAGAGAGCATAGTGTTACGAGGTGTGGTGTGTGGACAGAGAGGACCCAAATGCAGCACTCAGAAGGAAGGAGGTTTATTGGAGGAAAAAGGGTGAGAGGGACTGGAGGGAGAGGAGGACGTCGGGGAAGTACAGGCACGGGGAACCAAGGAGACAGGGGGCCAGAGAGCAGGGGAACACAGGGGCCGAGGAAGCGTGGAGAGGCGGGGGAACAGGGAGGACGCCGTGAGGGAAGTCCAAAGAGGAGTGGGCCAGTGGATGAGCCCAGCCGAACGGAGGACGAGGGTGAGTGTACCTGGGAGGAAAACAGACAGAGGGACAAGGTTAGGGAAGACAGCAACAAGGTACAGGGTAAACGTGAAAAAACAAGAAACATGAAAGCCTGA
>NW_025729958.1:0-4222 GCF_021292245.1 Micropterus dolomieu
TCACAAGGCACAACGAGCGACATTACGGTGGCCCTGAGAGCTCACACATTTAAAGAGACTGAACACAAGCAAATTAATAAGACCACTTCATAAGCAAATGAACAAAACATAAGCAAATACACAAAACACAAGAAAATACCCAAAACACAAGAAAATACCCAAAACACAAGCAAATACCCAAAACACAAGCAAATACCCAAAACACAAGCAAATACACAAAACACAAGAAAATGAACAAAACACAAGCAAATACACAAAACATAAGCAAATACACAAAACACAAAAAAATGAACAAAACACAAGCAAATACCCAAAACACAAGCAAATACACATAACACAAGAAAATACACAAAACACAAGCAAATACCCAAAACACAAGCAAATACCCAAAACACAAGCAAATACACAGAACACAAGAAAATACCCAAAACACAAGCAAATATCCAAAACACAAGCAAATACCCAAAACACAAGCAAATACACAAAACACAAAAAAATGAACAAAACACAAGCAAATACCCAAAACACAAGCAAATACACAGAACACAAGAAAATACCCAAAACACAAAAAATGAACAAAACACAAGCAAATACCCAAAACACAAGCAAATACCCAAAACATAAGCAAATACACAAAACACAAGAAAATGAACAAAACACAAGCAAATACCCAAAACAGAAGCAAATACCCAAAACAGAAGCAAATACACAGAACAAAAGCAAATACACAAAACACAAGCAAATACCCAAAACATAAGCAAATACCCAAAACACAAGCAAATACACAGAACACAAGCAAATACCCAAAACACAAAAAAATGAACAAAACACAAGCAAATACCCAAAACAGAAGCAAATACCCAAAACAGAAGCAAATACACGAAAAACACAAGAAAATACCCAAAACACAAGAAAATACCCAAAACAGAAGAGAATATACAAAACACAAGAAAATGAACAAAACACAAGAAAATGAACAAAACACAAGCAAATACAAAAAACAGAAGCAAATACACAAAACAGAAGCAAATACACAAAACATAAGCAAATACACAAAACACAAAAAAATGAACAAAACATAAGCAAATACCCAAAACACAAGCAAATACACAGAACACAAGAAAATACACAAAACACAAGAAAATACCCAAAACACAAGCAAATATCCAAAACACAAGCAAATACACAAAACACAAGCAAATACACAAAACACAAAAAAAATGAACAAAACACAAGCAAATACCCAAAACACAAGCAAATACCCAAAACACAAGCAAATACACAGAACACAAGAAAATACACAAAACACAAGCAAATACCCAAAACACAAGCAAATACCCAAAACACAAAAAAATGAACAAAACACAAGCAAATACCCAAAACAGAAGCAAATACCCAAAACATAAGCAAATACACAAAACACAAGCAAATACCCAAAATACAAGCAAATACCCAAAACACAAGAAAATACCCAAAACACAAGCAAATACCCAAAACATAAGCAAATACACAAAACACAAGAAAATGAACAAAACACAAGCAAATACCCAAAACAGAAGCAAATACCCAAAACAGAAGCAAATACACAGAACAAAAGCAAATACACAAAACACAAGCAAATACCCAAAACATAAGCAAATAACCAAAACACAAGCAAATACACAGAACACAAGCAAATACCCAAAACACAAGCAAATACCCAAAACACAAAAAAATTAACAAAACACAAGCAAATACCCAAAACAGAAGCAAATACACAAAACAAAAGCAAATACACAAAACACAAGAAAATGCACAAAACACAAGCAAATACACAGAACAAAAGCAAATACACAAAACACAAGCAAATACCCAAAACATAAGCAAATACACAAAACATAAGCAAATACACAAAACACAAGCAAATACCCAAAACACAAGAAAATACACACAACAAAAGCAAATACACAAAACACAAGAAAATGCACAAAACACAAGCAAATACACAAAACACAAGCAAATACCCAAAACACAAGCAAATACCCAAAACATAAGCAAATACACAAAACATAAGAAAATACCCAAAACATAAGCAAATACACAGAACAAAAGCAAATACACAAAACACAAGAAAATGCACAAAACACAAGCAAATACCCCAAACAGAAGCAAATACACAAAACATAAGAAAATACACAAAACACAAGAAAATACAAAAAACACAAGCAAATACACAAAACAGAAGCAAATACCCAAAACAGAAGCAAATACACAAAACACAAGCAAATACCCAAAACACAAGAAAATACACAAAACAGAAGCAAATACACAGAACAGAAGCAAATACACAAAACACAAGCAAATACCCAAAACACAAGAAAATACACAAAACAGAAGCAAATACACAGAACATAAGCAAATACACAAAACACAAGCAAATACACAAAACAGAAGCAAATACCCAAAACACAAGCAAATACACAGAACAAAAGCAAATACACAAAACACAAGAAAATGCACAAAACACAAGCAAATACCCAAAACTCAAGAAAATGCACAAAACACAAGCAAATACACAAAACACAAGCAAATACACAAAACATAAGCAAATAAACAAAACATAAGAAAATACCCAAAACAGAAGCAAATACACAAAACACAAGCAAATACCCAAAACAGAAGCAAATACACAAAACACAAGCAGATACACAGAACAAAAGCAAATACACAAAACACAAGCAAATATCCAAAACACAAGCAAATACCCAAAACACAAAAAAATGAACAAAACATAAGCAAACACCCAAAACAGAAGCAAATACCCAAAACACAAGCAAATACCCAAAACACAAAAAAATGAACAAAACACAAGCAAATACCCAAAACAGAAGCAAATACCCAAAACACAAGAAAATACCCAAAACACAAGCAAATACCCAAAACATAAGCAAATACACAAAACACAAGAAAATGAACAAAACACAAGCAAATACCCAAAACACAAGCAAATACACAGAACAAAAGCAAATACACAAAACACAAGAAAATGCACAAAACACAAGAAAATACCCAAAACACAAGCAAATACACAGAACAAAAGCAAATACACAAAACACAAGCAAATACACAAAACACAAGCAAATACCCAAAACACAAGCAAATACCCAAAACACAAGCAAATACCCAAAACACAAGCAAATACCCAAAACAGAAGCAAATACACAAAACAGAAGCAAATACACAAAACACAAGCAAATACCCAAAACACAAGCAAATACACAGAACAAAAGCAAATACACAGAACAAAAGCAAATACACAAAACACAAGAAAATGCACAAAACACAAGAAAATACCCAAAACAAAAGCAAATACACAGAACAAAAGCAAATACACAAAACACAAGCAAATACCCAAAACACAAGCAAATACACAAAACACAAGCAAATACCCAAAACACAAGCAAATACACAGAACAAAAGCAAATACACAAAACACAAGCAAATACCCAAAACACAAGCAAATACCCAAAACATAAGCAAATAACCAAAACACAAGCAAATACCCAAAACATAAGCAAATACACAGAACAAAAGCAAATACACAAAACACAAGAAAATGCACAAAACACACGAAAATACCCAAAACACAAGCAAATACCCAAAACACAAAAAAATTAACAAAACACAAGCAAATACCCAAAACAGAAGCAAATACCCAAAACATAAGCAAATACACAAAACAAAAGCAAATACACAAAACACAAGAAAATGCACAAAACACAAGCAAAGACCTAAAACAGAAGCAAATACACAGAACAAAAGCAAATACACAAAACATAAGAAAATACACAAAACACAAGAAAATACAAAAAACACAAGCAAATACACAAAACAGAAGCAAATACCCAAAACACAAGAAAATACACAAAACACAAGCAAATACCCAAAACATAAGCAAATACACAAAACAGAAGCAAATACACAGAACAGAAGCAAATACACAAAACACAAGCAAATACACAGAACATAAGCAAATACCCAAAACAGAAGCAAATACACAAAACACAAGAAAATACAAAAAACACAAGCAAATACACAAAACATGACTTTACATGAATACATCCATTTTCTGCTACTTTATGCTCCCACTTCATCTCAGAGGGAGACAGTGGTATAAGCACCGGGGCCCAACTGATTACAAGGGCCCTCGTGATCAGATCATCCATTCATTCACACTGTGCAG
>NW_025729959.1:0-2966 GCF_021292245.1 Micropterus dolomieu
AAAAGAATGAGAAAGAGGCGCGATGGTTGAGTTCAGATGGATTAAAATGTCTTTATTTCTCATGCTGGTGCTTTAGTTTACATGTTAGGATTGACATTGTTAATTCTACTTTATTACCTAACCTTCATTTAACAAAAACAGCCAAGTCTGTTTGATTTCCAGCAAGGCAGATGTGAAGTCCTGCAGACTGAGGCTGAGGCACCTAATCAAACCTTTGTTGTCACATTGATATTAATAGAAACATTTTTGTAAATATATTTCTCTCTCATCAACTCAGCATCAGCAACCAGACAACTTCTCCGTCTCTTCCCTGTTAGAGTTGGAGATGAAGTCACTTTGTCTTGTGAAAATGTGATATACGATCAGGGTAACTGTGACAGTAGGCTACTACATGGCTCTTCAGTCATTCAAGAAACCCAGCATCAGTAGACCAAAGGCCTTTACTACGAAGGGAACCTCAAGGAACCCCATAAGGGAGAACTTTAGTCTTTCCAACCTCAGGTTATATAGTACCTATTTGATCCATTGGGATACATTTTGGACAATCTGTGCTTTGTATAACAAATTCTGTGTATGAGTTTGCATTGAATCTACACCAACGACTGCTCCTCAGGAGACCCATCTGTCAAACTCCTGAAGTTTGCTGACGACACAACGGTCATTGGCCTACAGACCGGAGGTTGATCAGCTGGCTCTCTGTTGCGGTCAGAACAACCTGGAGCTTAACATGCTCAAAACTGTGGAGATGATCGTGGACTTCAGGAGGAGCTCCCCCAGTCGGCCCCCATCACCATACTCAACATTCCTGTGTCTGCTGTGGAATCCTTCAGGTTTCTGGGATCCACTATATCCCAGGACCTGAAGTGGGAGCCCAACACTGACACCATTATCAAGGCTCAGGAAGCTCAACCTGCCTAAGGAGCTGCTGATCCACTTTTACACAATTATCATCCAGTCTGTTCTCTGCACCTCCATCACTGTCTGGTTTGGATCTGCCACCAGAAAGTACAGGAGCAGACTACAACAGACAGTCAGGACTGCAGAAAAATTAATCGGTGCCCCTGCCCTCCATTCAGGACATACATTTCCAGAGTCAGGAAACGGGCAGGAAACATCACTGCAGATCCATCTCACCCCGGACACAATCTGTTCCAGGTTCTTCCCTCTGGTAGGCGCTACAGAACACTGTACGCCAAAACCAACAGACTCAGGAACAGTTTCTTCCCACAATCACTCTGATGAACAGCTGATTTCTGATTCACAGTGTCAGGAACAATTCCTGTGCAATAATTCCTGTTTACTGGCTACCACTTACCATTTATTTATTCATCATTCTCCATTTCAAAGCTTTTCATATTGTCATATTGTATATTATATCCACCTACCTCATGCACGTAACACCGCACGCAATACTTATTCATTCCAGCATTCTTTGCACCCATCACACTGTGTACATGTATGTTTGTATGTGTATGTGCACCTGTATATCACATCCACCTCCGACATGTACATAATAATAACAGTAATGGTAATAATAATTTACTCCTGTATCCTTTGCACTCTGCTCATTGCACTATTGCACTATTGTCTCAATCTGTCTGTTTGTTCATAGTGTGTATATATGTGTTCTCTATACTGTAGCCTGTGCTTGATTTTATTACTGTTTATTGTGTTATTGTATTATTGTATAAGTAAGCGCATAGTGAGCATTGTACAAGAGTCAAATTCCTCGTATGTGTACATACCGGAATACCTGGCAAATGAAGCTGATTCTGAATCAGCCCGTGTTGGGCACAGATTGAGGAGTTGGAGGAGTTTGAAGAGCTATGAATATGAGAGATATTCCCTCTCTGTTTGGGGTCTGCCATAAAAAGAGTGTCAGTTAATGTTTTTGGAAAAAGCTACAGAAAACAGGGATACTAATTCTGAACAAAGTTTGAAAAAAACAGAAGAGTTGAGAAGGTGGTAACCGATGGCTATAATTGAATTCTCCTAAGTGTATTCACATATTTAGATTTAGATTTATTTTACGTGTCCAAAACAATATAGAGCCAGAGTGGGGATTAATGAACCGAGAAAAAAAAATCCTAGATGAAAGTGTAAAATTTACAGGAACAAAAATCGGAAATTTCCTGAAATTAAAGTCACAAAAAAATCACTCTAAATATGTTTTCTTCTAAATACACCCAATCCACGGCAAAGTCTCTAAAGGTGCATGATAATATAGTGACTGTGGGCTAAACTCACCTATTTCCTTTTCGCAAACCAACCAATCAAAACCTGGAGATGGCGGGACAGTAAAAAAAGGTTAAGGTACAAGCAAACTTGTTGAAATGTTGAACTCTGTGTGCACGGTTATTATTACTGAGAAGTTAGTACTTTGCATAAACATGCATTTTTCTTGCACAATAATTTAATGACTGAAGAAACCCACAAAAATTAAACTGCTGTTTTGGAATTAATATTTGTAATAATGGTAAGCTATAGTATTATCTGAAATTATATTGAATATACAAACACTAGCACTAATCAACCTTAACCACAATGGTGTAGGCTAATATCAGAAAATGGTTTTATTTGTGAAACAGCTGAATCTCAACTAATAATCTATCTGTAGGCAGATGATCTAAATAATGTGTAACATGTAAATATATTATTATACTAGTAATACCTACTTTTTATTTAAAGTATTATCATTTATACCTTCACTCCTCCAGGTTGTGGATATATTTTGGTTTTCAAATAGTCAGAAATAACAAGGAAATGCATAGCTCATGAGGTGACTTATTGCCTTTTCTCTACGTATACTGATCATACTGTCGTGCGAAGTATAGACAAAAGTGGTCATAGCACATTTTTATTGTTTAAATTGTGGGCCTACAAAACCTCTCAGCCCCAGGGCCGAACAGCAAGTTAATGCGGGCCTGGCTGTGGGTGGAGATATTCTCTTATTCAGTCAGTCTCAG
>NW_025729959.1:2986-6549 GCF_021292245.1 Micropterus dolomieu
AAAAGAATGAGAAAGAGGCGCGATGGTTGAGTTCAGATGGATTAAAATGTCTTTATTTCTCATGCTGGTGCTTTAGTTTACATGTTAGGATTGACATTCTTAATTCTACTTTATTACCTAACCTTCATTTAACAAAAACAGCCAAGTCTGTTTGATTTCCAGCAAGGCAGATGTGAACTCCTGCAGACTGAGGCTGAGGCACCTAATCAAACATGTGTTGTCACATTGATATTAATAGAAACATTTTTGTAAATATATTTCTCTCTCATCAACTCAGCATCAGCAACCAGACAACTTCTCCGTCTCTTCCCTGTTAGAGTTGGAGATGAAGTCACTTTGTCTTGTGAAAATGTGATATACGATCAGGGTAACTGTGACAGTAGGCTACTACATGGCTCTTCAGTCATTCAAGAAACCCAGCATCAGTAGACCAAAGGCCTTTACTACGAAGGGAACCTCAAGGAACCACATAAGGGAGAACTTTAGTCTTTCCAACCTCAGGTTATATAGTACCTATTTGATCCATTGGGATACATTTTGGACAATCTGTCTGGTTTGGACACCAGAAAGTACAGGAGCAGGGGCGGCTGTGGCTCAGGAGGTAGAGCGGGTTGGCCGTTAATCGGAAGGTCGGCAGTTCAATCCCTGGCTCCCCCTTGTTGCGTGTCGAAGTGTCCTTGGGCAAGATACTGAACTCCGATTTGCCCCTGGCAGTGTGTGAATGAGTGTGAATGTTAGTTTCCGTTTGAGCACTTAGGCTCAGTGTGTGAATGCAGATGTAGTGTAAAAAAGCTTTGAGTGGTCGAAAAGACTAGAAAGGCGCTATACAAGTACGGAGCAACAGACAGTCAGGACTGCAGAAAAATTAATCGGTGCCCCTGCCCTCCATTCAGGACATACATTTCCAGAGTCAGGAAACGGGCAGGAAACATCACTGCAGATCCATCTCACCCCGGACACAATCTGTTCCAGGTTATTCTCTCTGGCCAAAACCAACAGACTCAGGAACAGTTTCTTCCCACAATCACTCTGATGAACAGCTGATTTCTGATTCACAGTGTCAGGAACAATTCCTGTGCAATAATTCCTGTTTACTGGCTACCACTTACCATTTATTTATTCATCATTCTCCATTTCAAAGCTGTTCATATTGTCATATTGTATATTATATATACTGTATACCAAATCCACCTACCCTACCTCATGCACGTAACACCCAATCCACGGCAAAGTCTCTAAGGTGCATGATAATATAGTGACTGTGGGCTAAACTCACCTATTTCCTTTTCGCAAACCAACCAATCAAAACCTGGAGATGGCGGGACAGTAAAAAAAGGTTAAGGCACAAGCAAACTTGTTGAAATGTTGAACTCTGTGTGCACGGTTATTATTACTCAGAAGTTAGTACTTTGCATAAACATGGATTTTTCTTGCACAGTAATTTAATGACTGAAGAAACCCACAAAAATTAAACTGCTGTTTTGGAATTAATATTTGTAATAATGGTAAGCTATAGTATTATCTGAAATTATAATGAATATACAAACACTAGCACTAATCAACCTTAACCACAATGGTGTAGGCTAATATCAGAAAATGGTTTTATTTGTGAAACAGCTGAATCTCAACTAATAAACTATCTGTAGGCAGATGATCCAAATAATGTGTAACCTGTAAATATATTATTATACTAGTAATACCTACTTTTTATTTAAAGTATTATCATTTATACCTTCACTCCTCCAGGTTGTGGATATATTTTGGTTTTCAAATAGTCAGAAATAACAAGGAAATGCATAGCTCATGAGGTGACTTATTACCTTTTCTGTACGTATACTGATCATACTGTCGCGCGAAGTATAGACAAAAGTGGTCATAGCACATTTTTATTGTTTAAATTGTGGGCCTACAAAACCTCTCAGCCCCAGGGCCGAACAGCAAGTTAATGCGGGCCTGGCTGTGGGTGGAGATATTCTCTTATTCAGTCAGTCTCAGTCAGTTGTTTTTGTGGCTGAAGGAGCTCCTGAGCTGCCTCAGCTCAGCATAGACAGGATGAGAGGGGTTGTCCATGATGGTTTTCAGCTTCCCCCTCATCCTCCTCTCAGTCACTGCCTCCACACTGTCCAGTTCCACCCCCACCACTGAGCTGGCCTTCTTCATCTTTCAGATCAATGGGAAAAGCACCTATGATCACGTTCCACATTTTATCGTGTGTCATGTGATGTGGGGGGTCTTGACTCGGTCTCGCCCTTGCTCGCTCTTGGTCTCGACTTGGTCTCAGCCCCTAAAAGTCTTGGTCTTGTCTCAGTCTCGATTAACCCTGGTCTTGGTCTTGACTTGGTCTCGGTTTGGGCGGTCTTTGGTGGTGACAGACTGTCTCCTAACAGCAGGCTTGTACGTTCGAGTCAGCAGTACCAGACAGTGGACAGATTTGCCAAGAGGAAGCAGTGCGGTGGCGCTGTATGCCTCCTTAACAATGGCATACAGAAGATCCAGGGTCTTGTCTCCTCTGGTGTTACAGGTAACGCACGTGTTTGAAGTTGGGCAGCGTCCTTGAGATCTTGGCGTGGTTAAAATCTCCATTATTGATAAGGAGAGCGTTCGGATGCCGTGTCTACAGGTCCGCTACGGTGGAGTGAATGATGTCACAAGCGTGCGCCGCCACTTTGTGGTAACATGTCCTGGGTTACATTACTTGGAGTTTGCAAAGACAGAAAGTCCTCCTCCCAATTTCTTACCGCGCTGTTTCTTCCTATCTGCTCAAACTAGTGAGATGCCGGCTAGTTCCACTGAGCAGTCTGGTGTTTTCCCATTCAGCTACGTTTCAGTAAACCTTCACTGGCCGCTGACCAAAACCGAGATCCATCTTGTTTGTCAGTGAGCGGACGTTCCCCATGACGACCGAGGGAAGACAGGGCTTGTATCTTCACCGACTCCCTGTCTTCTTGTTCCTCACCATCACGCCAGCACGACATCCTCACCTTCTTATCTTTAACTTCAACAGGATCTCCTTCGGAAAGTTCAGCAGGTCGATCCCGAAAATGTAAGAGCTCCTCACGTGAGCAGAGTTCGGTAGTTTGCTATCTGGTGGTCGAGGAGTCCATTGGCTGTGTAACGTTATCCTGTTTCAGGTTACGTTAACTGTTGTCCATGAATTTAGTACTATTTACAAAAGGAAAAGGCTAGAATGTGCAAATAAATAAAGTGTAATAAGTAAAAGGTTAAATAGAAATCTCTAAAATATAGAAAAGGTTAAACTACGAAAGGGTAGAGGAACCTGCTGTGTCATGCTGCCACTCTCTGCGGTGCTGTAAGTAAGACATTATGTCTGTGGCTTTAGCAGCACTCATAATAATTGTTGTGGCAGTCAACACATGGACAAGAACTAAAGGAGAGAACATTCACAGATGAAAATCAAGAAGTTTTGATAAAGCTGGATTTTCACTGTGGAAACTAAAGTCGACTCTCTCTCTTTTCTTTTCAGGGACAAAAACACAGATGGATGAAAACACAGTGAGTTTATAATGTTTTTACAGTTGGTACTTTACACAGCAAACCAGTGT
>NW_025729959.1:6569-7684 GCF_021292245.1 Micropterus dolomieu
TGTAAATATATTATTATACTAGTAATACCTACTTTTTATTTAAAGTATTATCATTTATACCTTCACTCCTCCAGGTTGTGGATATATTTTGGTTTTCAAATAGTCAGAAATAACAAGGAAATGCATAGCTCATGAGGTGACTTATTGCCTTTTCTGTACGTATACTGATCATACTGTCGTGTGAAGTATAGACAAAAGTGGTCATAGCACATTTTTATTGTTTTTATTGTGGGCCTACAAAACCTCTCAGCCCCAGGGCCGAACAGCAAGTTAATGCGGGCCTGGCTGTGGGTGGAGATATTCTCTTATTCAGTCAGTCTCAGTCAGTTGTTTTTGTGGCTGAAGGAGCTCCTGAACTGCCTCAGCTCAGCATAGACAGGATGAGAGGGGTTGTCCATGATGGTTTTCAGCTTCCCCCTCATCCTTCTCTCAGTTGTGAGAGAAGTGGTCAAGAGGAACATTTTGTATTTGGAGTACCACATAAACAGGTCAGCTGATAAAAACATGTGACAGTTTGGTACTTTTAACTTATTTCTTAATTTCCTTCTGCGTGTCCTTCGTTACCACAGAAACACTTCCTCTCTCAGTGACAGAAACATGTAACAGTAGCTGACGGTGCGTTCAGGTGCTGTCAGGTTATTTCTTATCTCCTTGTGTTAAATGTGGGTCAATGATGTGAAAGTTGTCAGTTAAAGTGTGTCAGAGTGAGGGTTTGTTTGTGTTTCACAGGTGAATAATGATGAAGATGAAGATGATGGTGTGGTGAACTATGAAAACGATGGAGACCCTTCTGCCTCTGTCAGACTCCACTGATCAACAACTTCCATATCAACATCAGCTCATCAGAGAAAAGACTCCACTGCAGTTAAATAACAGCACATTTACACGAGTAGTTGAAGCCTTTAGAGAACAAAAATCTCATTAGATCATTTTGGGTTTTTTATGACTGATTGTTTTTGTTTTTATTTATCAGTGTGAGAAATGTTTGTGTGTTTTGTGCTCAGCTGTTTCTGTTTCAGTCTGACTTTGAACAACAATATTCAAGTCTTGATTTCATCTCATATCAGGAAGCCCACTGTGAGTTTTATAAAATGTCTTTTCCTGCATCAGTTGTG
>NW_025729959.1:7704-8512 GCF_021292245.1 Micropterus dolomieu
GAAGTTTTGATAAAGCTGGATTTTCACTGTGGAAACTAAAGTCGACTCTTTCTCTTTTCTTTTCAGGGACAAAAACACAGATGGATGAAAACACAGTGAGTTTATAATGTTTTTACAGTTGGTACTTTACACAGCAAACCAGTGTTTGTGACATCTGTTCTTCATTCTGAAGTGTAGATATAGATAGAAGAAGACAAACAGAAACAGGAATCACTGAGTTGTAATGAAGTGGTCAAGAGGAACATTTTGTATTTGTATTTGGAGTACCACATAAACACTCCCTCTCTGGTCAGCTGATAAAAATATGTGACAGTTTGGTACTTTTAACTTATTTCTTAATTTCCTTCTGCGTGTCCTTCGTTACCACAGAAACACTTCCTCTCTCAGTGACAGAAACATGTAACAGTAGTTGACGGTGCGTTCAGGTGCTGTCAGATTATTTCTTATCTCCTTGTGTTAAATGTGGGTCAATGATGTGAAAGTTGTGAGTTAAAGTGTGTCAGAGTGAGGGTTTGTTTGTGTTTCACAGGTGAATAATGATGAAGATGAAGATGATGGTGTGGTGAACTATGAAAACGATGGAGACCCTTCTGCCTCTGTCAGACTCCACTGATCAACAACTTCCATATCAACATCAGCTCATCAGAGAAAAGACTCCACTGCAGTTAAATAACAGCACATTTACACGAGTAGCTGAAGCCTTTAGAGAACTGTTGAGAAGATTTCTTAAGGTGCTTTGTTTATGTAACAAGGAAAGGTCAGACAGGTCTAGCTTAGAGTAAAGCCTAGTTCACACCACACAGTTTTA
>NW_025729960.1:0-1107 GCF_021292245.1 Micropterus dolomieu
ATACGTGTGTGTATGTGTGTATATATGTGTGTGTATACGTATGTGTATGTGTGTATATATGTATGTGTATATGTGTGTATACGTGTGTGTATGTGTGTGTGCATGTGTGTATATGTGTGTGTATATGTGTGCATGTGTGTATACGTGTGTGTATGTGTGTGTGCATGTGTGTATATGTGTGTGTATATGTGTATGTGTGTGCATGTGTGTATACGTGTGTGTATGTGTGTGTATATGTGTGTGTATGTGTTTGTTTTTATATGTGTGTATACGTGTGTATATGTGTGTATGTGTGTGCATGTGTGTGCGTGTGTATATGTATGTGTTTGTTTTTATATGTGTGTATACGTGTGTGTATATATGTGTGTGTATACGTATGTGTATGTGTGTATATATGTATGTGTATATGTGTGTATATGTGTGTATGTGTGTATATGTATGTGTATATGTGTGTATATGTGTGTATGTGTGTATATGTGTATGTGTGTATATGTGTGTGTATATGTGTGTATGTGTGTATATGTATGTGTATATGTGTGTATATGTGTGTATGTGTGTATATGTGTATGTGTGTATATGTGTGTGTATATGTGTGTATGTGTGTATATGTATGTGTATATGTGTGTATATGTGTGTATGTGTGTATATGTGTATGTGTGTATATGTGTGTGTATATGTGTGTATGTGTGTATATGTATGTGTATATGTGTGTATATGTGTGTATGTGTGTATATGTGTATGTGTGTATATGTGTGTGTATATGTGTGTATGTGTGTATATGTATGTGTATATGTGTGTATATGTGTGTATGTGTGTATATGTGTATGTGTGTATATGTGTGTGTATATGTGTGTATGTGTGTATATGTATGTGTATATGTGTGTATATGTGTGTATGTGTGTATATGTGTATGTGTGTATATGTGTGTGTATATGTGTGTATGTGTGTATATGTATGTGTATATGTGTGTATATGTGTGTATGTGTGTATATGTGTATGTGTGTATATGTGTGTGTATATGTGTGTATGTGTGTATATGTATGTGTATATGTGTGTATATGTGTGTATGTGTGTATATGTGTATGTGTGTATATGTGTGTGTATATG
>NW_025729961.1:0-1810 GCF_021292245.1 Micropterus dolomieu
GCTCATGTGTTTGAGCCAGAATGCTTCATATTTGTGGCTGAAAAACTGCTGCAGAAGCTGCAGGAAATCTGGCCCTTAGTCTTGTTACTGCAGTGATTGGGCAGAGTCTGATGAAAAAGTCAGAAATGGCTCTGACTGCAGCTGCTGTGCAGAGCGAGATGACAGATTTGGGAGGAGTTGGACTTCACAACATGTTTCCAACTGCTTGTTGACTTTTACTTGCAGGTGAGAAGTGATCATGTTGTTCCGATCTACGTCATCAACCTTCTCATTACTGACCTCCTTCAGCTCTGCTGCATGATCGTTTGGGTGGTACCAAATGTGGATGAGACTATAGATACCATCGTCTTTTATATTTACTACTTTGCTCTGATGGCCAGTGTTGGCTTCATGGTCTGCATCTCCCTGGAAAGGTATCTGTCTGTCTATCCAGTATGTGTGGAGCTCCTTCTGTGTCTGAACATTATATTAGTTTATAACTCTGAAGCTCCTCAAAGACTTTGTGTCCATTTTGTGTTACAGGTATTTGGTCATCGTCCACCCGCTGTGGTACCGCTTCAGACGAACCATCAAGACCTCTGTGGCGCTCTGTGTCCTGGTCTGGGTCCTTTCTCTTGTCTGTATTGTAATTTTTTATTTCTATTCTGGTTATGTGTTCACAAACATAATATTTATCGTCTTCCTCCTCCCTCCCTTCCCGCTGTTAATCTTCTTCCTGGTTGGGACCCTCAAAGCCCTGTCTGCTTCCATGTCGGTCCCCTCTGATGAAAAGCGACGAATTGTGGGAATTTTGGTTCTGGTGCTGCTTATTTACACACTGCTGTACCTGCCTGACATCATTTTCTACCTGGTTGTATATGACAAGACCCTCGACTTCCTGTCTTCCATCCTTGTTAGGTTGAGTCCTCTTGCAGACTTAGTCCTGTATGTCTTCATGAGGAAAAGGGCCGTTGACAAGCTTTTGGCTTCTGTGTGTTGCTGCAGAATGGACAGAAATGAAATCAGCAGTCCATCAGTATGAATCATGACAACATTTCCACAGGAAGCTTCATGTAGAGAAAAAGAAGGAGAGAGAGAAAGAGGAGGAAACAGGAGGAGAAATGGAGGCCAATAGAAAGGATAGAGACAAGACAGATACTTCTACTGTATCAGGTCGGCTGAACTCTTAAGACCCTTCTTAAAACATACTTTTATAGGAGAGCCTTTCCCGATCTTATTTGACATTATTTTATCCCTTTTATTTTATTTTACTTATTTTATATTTATCCTAAACGTGTATTTTGGCCTTTTCAATGTTTTCTTGCTTTTATCTTGTATTGTTTTTGTATAATTGTTTTTTGGGTATTTTCTTTACACTTGTTAAAGCACTTTGTAACTTGTTTTTGAAAAGTGCTCTACAAATAAAGATTATTATTATTATCATCTACTGATACGATTTCCAATAAGACATGTGCTGCAAGTAGTAATTTTACTGAATGTAAAAATGTCACCACAAAGTACGTAGGCTTACTTGCTCTGGCCCTGCGAGGCACATTGTTTCGTTTCGGTGTGGTATTTGTCCCGCCCCTCTTGCACTGTGATTGGACGGCTGGGTGGAAAGTGACAGTGATGAGCGCAGCATCTTTCCCAAAGTTGAACATTTTTCAACTCTCGGCAACCGGGGAAAAAAAACACTCAGCACTCAGCGCCTCGTCACGCTGCTGCCGTTTTTACCAGCTTGTAAAAACTCTGTGCTCCCATTGCAATTAATTGAAAAAACACGTTGGCGTCAGAAAAAAACGCTTTGGTGGACATGGGGCCTAACTGTAGA
>NW_025729961.1:1830-3730 GCF_021292245.1 Micropterus dolomieu
CAGGAAGAACAGTTTGGACTCTGCTATGGGAGAAGTGGCTGCTGGGAAATGTTTTGGTCAACTTGCTCTGGTTCACTGTGGTGGCTTCAAGAAATTCCAATAAAATGTGTTTCTATTAGTTTGTAGCTGTAAATTGATGTCATTGATTGAATTGATTATTCTCCTTTAATCACAGAAGCAAAGTAGATGTAACTTTCGATTAACTGAGCTCATTATAGCCGCCTCGCTGTCTTATTCCTAAATCTTTATTTGACTGTTGATTGTTTGTTTAACACAGGGAGAGCATCTTAACACAAGCCTTTAGGACTTTTATCTTACACATTTAACTTTTCCTTGTTATAACTAATGTATGTTTTTACTTTTTTGTTATTTCATGTACAAATAGGAAACAAATAATTGGTTTATTTCATCTACGTTTTTTATTTTTAGTGTTTGTGGTAGACATGCTACTTTTTCTGATGTGATTCAGAGCAGTTATTTTTGCAACAGCTGTTGTGTGCTTGTGTAACGGAGTTAAAAATGCACTTTAATAATTCTTATTTCCAAATGTGCATCTGTGGATTTTATTTATCATTTAATGATTTTATTGAATATTTGTGAATTTTATCTCATTGAGTTATTTTTATTTATATTTATTTTTGCTATTTTTTTTCTCCTGTGGAAATGTCCTTAGCTGCACACTACCCCTTTTGTACCTCCTAAGCTTCCGTAGTGCTTGTCTCCCTCAGTTGCGTCTTGCACCGCTGAGGGTAAGTTGTGTGGAAAAGTGCTGCTGGGTTTATGTATTGTTTTCTTTGGAAATTGAACCATTTGCGTTAAAACTTTAAGCACAAATTGTGCCATGTAAATATGGTTATGTCACGTAGCAGTTTTGTATTAGTGTGACCGTTAAAATACGTTTTTATCAGTGTTTTCATTTTAACTTTCTGGCGCCAGTTTTACCACGGCAGGCGGGCCGTGTCATGTTACCTATGTAACTTGTCGGAGTTTTCAGCGTCTTGTCACTTGAGTAAACGCTGTATTTTTGTATGTTTAGGAAGCAGAGGTAATGTAAGAGGAGGCCAGGGGCAATTGATGTGTGCATTGTGTTCTGCAGGTATGTGTTTTCCTTCTGTTTATTAATGTAACTTTCTAAGTTTCTGTCACCTCCCACACACACTTTTTATTCAGACCACCAGGTGTCGCTGTTAGGCGATGTTGTTTTAAGGAAACCTATGTACTGTTTTTATGTGCATTTAATATTTAGTATTTTCTGAACAGTGTTAATGGCTTTCTATGAACAAATTCATGAAGCGCTCAGTTGCGTCTTGCACCGCTGAGGGAAGCAGAGGTAATGTAAGAGGAGGCCAGGGGCAATTGATGTGTGCATTGTGTTCTGCAGATGTGCGAGCCAATAAATCGTGGAAAAGAAGTGATCCCAGGAGTAATCCTTCACACACCCGACCACACCCGTTACAGCAGCATCAACACTCCGCTGGATGCCGGATATGCGGCAGAAACTGTGTCCACTATTTTAGCCCACTCTCTATCAGTAATCTCCCCAGTTATAGACTTTTCAAATGTTATCGACCGAATGGATCACATTCTGATTGTGAAACAAGTCATTACACTTGGGTTGTGAAAAATAAGCTACAAGAATAAAGAGATAATTCATTCAACTCATTTACTTTGAAGATACTAGTACATTTTTTTGAAAACCCAAGTGGATCGGGAAACATGGTTCTTCAGCAGAGGGGTGAGGGTGGGTGGCATATCCTCATAGCTACAGTGTGTGACACAGCGAGATTTTGGGGGGTGGGGGTGGGGGCAGGACAGGCTGTAGTTATAGCCATGATAACATATCAAGAATACAAACTTACTGAAGCTGAAAATATAAAAACACAGCTATGAGGGCCTGAAG
>NW_025729962.1:0-2432 GCF_021292245.1 Micropterus dolomieu
TTTCTGACCTTTTAGTCCCATACGCACCAGCACGTACCTTGAGATCCTCGGGCAGAGGTCTGTTGTCTGTTCCAGAGTCTCGACTGAAAACTAAAGGGGACAGAGCGTTTGCTGTCAGGGCCCCGAGGCTCTGGAACAGCCTGCCCGAGGAAATCAGGTCGGCTGAGTCAGTGAACTCTTTTAAGTCCCTTCTTAAAACATACTTTTATAGGAGAGCTTTTCCCGATCTTATTTGACTTTATTTTATCCCTTTTATTTTATTGTATTTTACTAATTTTATATTAAATTTTCATGCTCTTATCTTTTTTTTGTATTATTCTTTACACTTGTTAAAGCACTTTGTAACTTGTTTTTGAAAAGTGCTCTACAAATAAGGATTATTATTATTATTATTATTATTATTATTATTATTATTATTATTGTAGCAAACCTAGATTTAGTTATGCATTTTAATAAATTTATGAGAATTAATACCCAATTATGAATTTTAATATTCAGGTTTCCCAAGGGACTGCCTTTCTAAACTTAAACAACTTAACTTAAACAATTGTCACATTATTGGTCAGGATATTTATACATTTAACGGCATTTCCAACGATTGTATGTAATACTTATTTCATCCACTTGGGGGAGCTCAGGTTACATGAGGAAGCTTAGATTAATCCAAGATCATCTCTCTTTAGGAACCGGGGAATTATTGTTGATTCATCCTTAAATCCAAGCTGGCGATTAAGAGTATAGTAAAACATTCCTTTGTCATCATTTCTAAAGGAATTTTGAACAAGCATTGATTACATTAATTGAAGGAGTGTCTCGCTGAAAATAAAAACACTGCAAAAGTAACTAATCTAGACTCTTTTCAGCACTAATATCAACAACAGATAGTAACAACATGTTAACATAACTACTCAAATAGAGGCAAACGTAATCAGGTAACTAAAGTTTTAATTAAACTTAATTAAATGCTTTGAGTCTTTGGAGACAGCAGTTGTGCAGCTTGTTCAGCTCTCTGGATCATGTCACACTGGGTGAGACAGGGGTTAGTCCCTTTGATGGGTAATAAAACAAAGAGCAAGGTCAGTTGCCACGGAAACATGTGTGGGGGGGCCAGTTTTGATAGGCTGTTCAGGGAAATGCTAATGGCTGGTTCATGTCCCTTTGTCAGTTTAACAGTCAGGCCCCGCGTTATCAGCTTTGGAATCAAAAGGGAGCCAGTTTTATGGTCGGGATAGCACTTAGAGAAAGCAACTTTGACCCCATTTTCTTCTCTGGGAGAGGAGAGAGGAATTTGGAGTAGCTCCAAATTTATTCAATATAAAATGCACAAATCCACACCGTTGTTCACTACAATGTGACTGATGGATCAACCACAGATGACCTTCCTCAGGGTAAAGTGAAGAAAGGAACACACCTGTATTTAACAGGCAATAACATAGAAATCTTCTAATCTGATTTGTTTGCCAAACCAAACCAAAAAGTTAATATCAAGGACAACAATTATATATCTATATCTATATTTAAACAATCTTTACTTATTGGAGTACTAACAGACTATAATATGAATGCAACATTTTGTAATCCCACACAGCGGGAATGTTGTCCTGGTGTAAATGTGGCAGCTTCATCAGGAGATGAGGACTAATTTCATCACAAATAAATGTTCACTGGGTGTTTGATAAAACAAAACATTATTTAGTTTTACAGATGATAAAATTACCAGATGCCTTCACTGAGCCGTCCCACAGCAGGTTTATCTTATGAGTCTCACAGGTCACCTTTCTGTTTTGCTGATATTAGTTTAAGTTCAGTTTATTAGATGTGTTTATTCATAGTATTTGCTTTTTCTGATTTATCAAGTACAAAATTGCCCATTGTAATTAATTCCCATATTATCTTTCAGTGTTCACAAACAGGTGGGAAATCCTCCTCCACTAATCAGATGTTTAAGTTAAAGTCTTGTTTACTGAATTTCATGTCACTATTTCAGTAGAAGTTTATTATGAATGAGTAATTATTCAAATTAGATGTGTTTTTTAAATGTTATTCACAGCTGCAGCTAATAAATATCTTCATTACTGATTAAGCTGACAGGTCTTCTCTCTATTGATGATCGTTTGGTTTATAAAATGGCAGAAACAACAAACATAAGAAACTCAGATATTTTCAGTTTGCAACAGAGAGAAGCCAGTTATTGATTATTGATGGATCTGATCAGTCGACTCTAAATGAGTCTCATCTAACTTCCTGCAAACTTCTCTGTTATTGTTTAGTTGCTCCCTTTTTCTTCACCTGCTCAGGTTTATGACCAACTCTCTTCCTTTGTTCAGTCTAACTTCATCTGGCTGAATAGTTCTGCAATAAATACGACTTTTAATGAGCTTCTCAAATGTCTTTAGATTTTATAATATAGCAGGTTGAATTATTAATTGGTC
>NW_025729963.1:0-3197 GCF_021292245.1 Micropterus dolomieu
TCTACATTTTCCAGCTTATACTACTTACATACTTTTACTTTTTCAATGCAATACCTGCTGAGCATTTTTACACTGAAATATTGGTCCTTTTATTTTTTAAAGTTACTTTGCTGGGCGCTGGATAAAAAAGCCAAAGCTGCAGGTTGCAAAGAGGTTGGAGAGTTTCTGACTGCATCAGTAATAATTTACAACACATTTGTCTGTCCTCCCCAACATCAGCTGCTCTCACTATCTCTGAGTCATTTTTCCAGGAAACAACAAAAACCTACAGTTACCGCATCCATCGGGTCTCGCGCTTCCGACTTCCACTGCGTGTGTGCACGCGCATCCATGTTGCCTGGTAACGAACGCGCCTGCGGCGGGACGACGGAGTTTACCGGAAACGACACATTTTAATTTGTGATGGGCTGAACGGCTCTGGCATTTAGCAGCTACAGAGATGAGGCTGTGAACTCGGCACAGAAATGATCGTCCATTAATGAACAACTTGGAGGACGTTATCTCTTGACTTAATTCTCAGCGTGAGAAATACATGGTGTGAGCGCGTGAACTGGCTGAAATGCGCGAGACTTGAGAGCCCTGTGTAATTAACTTTCCCTCACTGGCGGCTGAATTAACTGGTGACACGTCCCAGATGTGTCGCAGGTTTCCGGATCCGCTGACTGCAAACCAGGAAACACGTTCAGATAACTTTGTTTATCTCCGTAATGTATCGTCATGGAGATAAATGCTTCTGGATGTAGTTTGCAGGCTACATCGTTAGCTGCTCGATGACTCACAGGGACCTCTCCCACCTGCAGATTAGTTCACAGCGAGGACTTTGAGCATCTAGCCGCCAGTTAAACTGTCACACGGAACCGGAAGATAGCTTTAGCTTTGTCCCGCTAGCTAGCATGCTAACACCCAGGCAGCAGGCTACCTCCTCCTCCTCCTGCTCCTCCTCCTGCTCCTCCTCCTCCTCTCCGGGTCCGACCGTCACATTAAGTGTGGGTTCTGTAGAGATACGGGGTTCTGATGGCTCCACTGTTGAATCCTGCTACATTACATCTTGTTTACAGTCAATATGAAGCTACGTGTCGGAACCAGGCCGAGCTAACGCCACGTTAGCTTCTTGTTAGCTGCTAGCTGTGTTCATGAACACTGACCTGAACATCGGTGCTATCAGAGCTCGAGCCTGCTGTTTGTCCTCCGGGGACGTTGTTGCTCCGGGGCTCCGGGTCCTGGTTGTCCTCCTCCATCCCGCTCTTGGTCCTGGTCTCTCAGATCCAGCAGGTCTCCTCTGGGACTGTCGGAGCTCTTCGGATCAAGTCCTGCAGCCCGCAGACGTGACGGAAGTTAAAGGAAGTTGAAAACGTGATGACGTTTATCTCTGTTTATCTCTCGTTTAACTATT
This sequence comes from Micropterus dolomieu, assembly GCF_021292245.1. Taxonomy (NCBI): domain Eukaryota; kingdom Metazoa; phylum Chordata; class Actinopteri; order Centrarchiformes; family Centrarchidae; genus Micropterus; species Micropterus dolomieu. Next base: position 1,394 of record NW_025729963.1, read on the forward strand.
TTATGGAAAATATTAGATGCACAAATGCAAATGGTCTAAAAAGAAACCACAAATTCAACTTTTCAGTAGGAGTTAAACAAGTTAAAAGAATAAAATATTTTTCTTTAATGCCTATGTTGCTTGTTACATGATATGTCCAGATCAACTTTATTGTCCCCTGAGAGAAATTTGGGCATCAGTGCCACACAAGGCTGCAGTACAAACAATAACACATATAGATTTCACAACCGCACACAACATACAGTCTGTACCAAGCAATTACATTGCATTGCACATTGCAGCAAAACGCTGTCACAAATTTCTGTCCTTTTCATTACTGTTTCTGGCGCTGTACAACGCAACTGCCCAACAACTCTCCCCCCATTGTGTCTGCTCGGACAAGAAACCCGAGCGAGTGTGTTCACAGAAACGAGCTTGCGATCCGGTGGATTTCAGGCGTAAGAAAGGGAATCTATGAGCAGAAGAGGTAGAGAAGAAGCCACGTGTTCAACTTTGGCTTTTGTGGCTACGTCTTGCAGAACTGTAACAACAGCTGCTCAATCCCATCAATTCCAACCTGAGTGTACGACTAAGGTCGTTTTTAAAAGATATTGTGATTGTGAATTAATTAGGCCTATTGACTAACCCAGAATATGATCAGATATGTCCTAAATGTTTCAGGGGAAATGGAAATGATGTAACTGAAAATCAAAGCCAACTTTAGCTCCGTTTCAGGTTTTCTATTTAATTAACCTTTCTCCTTTAATACTACTCCATCCATTTCACTAGCCAGTCGATTCACTCATCAGGCGCTTCGTTTCTTGTAGCACAGCAGCACTTTCATTTATTTCATCAGAAGCAGTTGTGAGATCAGCTAGAACAGCTGGCAGGCTGTGCTTGAGTCCTTAGTGCAGTTGACTGACTTGTTTAGTCATTTGCTACGTTTAATTGTCAAATATTTGGAATAAACACTGAATCACTTAACGACCAGCCTCATGTGACTGAATAGAAACGACGATAAATTAAGTATAAAGTGTTTCCTGACGTATTCTCAGACTGACTTTCTCCATAATGAGTTACTGGGTGAAATAACAGAAATGAGAAATCTGTTTGCAGAAAGTTGAGTGTGGTGCTTTTATGTTCAGACATACAGTGAACAGATTTAACTAGACAGGGAATCATAAAACAAATAAAATATGTTACTTGGTGGTGACACACTTTTCATTCACGTTATCTGACTTCAGTTGGTTTGAAACTCCACTGATGTGGGGCATCACACATTGGGTCATGTGTTTCAGTATTTTTGTTGGCACCCTGCAGCTGAATGAAAGGGGCTTGAACGGGCGTGTTTCCTGTGAACCTCCCAGCGGCTGGATAACAGCTGCGGCTCTCTGGATATTTGTGGCTCGTTCTAATGCGTGCAGTCAAACAAACTTTATTTCTACAGACACAGAGAAGTCAGCAGCTGCAGGAAATCAGAACCACTGACAGGAAGTTAAGAGTCAAGTTAAACCACATGTCAGAACTTTCTACAGCAGCAGGATTTAGAAGATGCTGGAAGCTGCTGTCTTTAGATTTTGGACCCGTCACAATTTGTCACATTTTCTGAAGCCACAACAAATCTTGTTGAAAGGAAACAGTTGATTGAAGGTCCAGTTTCAAACGAAGAGTCAAAGCTTCTCTTTGTGTCGACTCCTTTAATGAGAACATTGAAAAGGACTCGAGTCCAAGTCTCAAGTGTCCAGCTCAGATTATTCCAGCACCAACCCTGGCAGGATGCAAGTTAAACAGAAAGCAACACATTTAGTGACAGAACAGAAAGCAG
>NW_025729964.1:0-1124 GCF_021292245.1 Micropterus dolomieu
TACAGAGCTGTTCTACATGCTGCCACTGGCTTTAACGGAGGGGAATGCAGCAAACAGCGGGTATAAATAAACGGGGGAATACTTTAACGGGAGGACACCGGGAGAGAACGGTAAAATACGGGAGAACACCGGGGAAAACGGGAGGGTTGACAGGTATGCATGTTACCGTGGTAGCTAGCTATATGCTAAAAACACTCCAGGTACTCCAAGCAGGACTTGATGGCTCCCGACTCCAATCCCCTAATGCCTGCCCCCTTACATATATACACCAATCAAACACGAGCAGGAAAAATGGGCAGAGTGAGGATTCGAGCCACTGTGATAAGTACGAAAGAGTAGGGCTGTGCGACATGACTACAAGCTCATATCCCGATATAGGTCGTTTTATATCCCGATAACGATCTCGATATAGGTCGTTTTATATCCCGATAACGATCTCGATATAGGTCCTTTTATATCCCAATAAAGATACATATCCCGATATAGGTGCTGTTATATCCCGATAAAGATACATATCCCGATATAGGTCGTTTTATATCCCGATAACGATCCTGATATAGGTCTTTTTATATCCCAATAAAGATACATATCCCGATATAGGTGCTTTTATATCCCGATAACGATCCTGATATAGGTCGTTTTATATCCCAATAAAGATACATATCCCGATATAGGTCGTTTTATATCCCGATAACAATCCTGATATAGGTCCTTTTATATCCCAATAAAGATGCATATCCCGATATAGGTCCTTTTATATCCCGATAACGATCTCGATATAGGTCCTTTTATAGCCCAATAACGATCCTGATATAGGTCGTTTTATATCCCAATAACGATCCTGATATAGGTCGTTTTATATCCCAATAAAGATACATGTTCTGATATAGGTCGTTTTATATCCCAATAACGATCCCGATATAGGTCGTTTTATATCCCAATAACGATCCCGATATAGGTCCTTTTATATCCCAATAACGATCCCGATATAGGTCCTTTTATATCCCAATAACGATCCCGATATAAGTCCTTTTATATCCCAATAACGATCCCGATATAGGTCCTTTTATATCCCAATAACGATCCCGATATAAGTCCTTTTATATCCCAATAACGATCCCGAT
>NW_025729964.1:1151-2054 GCF_021292245.1 Micropterus dolomieu
CTTTTATATCCCAATAACGATCCCGATATAAGTCCTTTTATATCCCAATAACGATCCCGATATAAGTCCTTTTATATCCCAATAACGATCCCGATATAGGTCCTTTTATATCCCAATAACGATCCCGATATAAGTCGTTTTATATCCCAATAACGATCCTGATATAGGTCCTTTTATATCCCAATAACGATCCCGATATAAGTCGTTTTATATCCCAATAACGATCCCGATATAGGTCCTTTTATATCCCAATAACGATCCTGATATAGGTCCTTTTATATCCCGATAACGATCCTGATATAGGTCCTTTTATATCCCGATAACGATCCTGATATAGGTCGTTTTATATCCCGATAACGATACATATCCCCAGACAACTACCATGATAATATAATTCGAGTGAAGCTCGAACCAGCATGTAATGTAACTACCGTTAGCTTGGTTGTGGGTTTGCAAACTGTAGCTAACTAACTTGCTGCTGCAGCGCTATCATGAGAGAATAAGATGGCCCCAGCACAGCATCAGCAGGACAAACAAGCCTCACTGACGCACCTGGAGAATGAAGGCTGACTCGTGGTCCGACCCAACAGACGAGCTGCTGCAGGTCAAAGTGCTGAAGAAGCTGGTGCTGGTTCTGATAGAAAGGGGTCAGAACACACAGTGGAGTCCAGACCTGTACGGGTCAGGGCTGGTGGTCTTTATGTTATTACCTTCTGATCGCTGCTTGTTGTGTTTCCTGCAGGTGAGAGAGAGCTGACGACACACAGCATCACTGCTGCACACGCACAACAGGAAGTGGAGGAGAGGGTCGTCAGAGTCACTCACCTGAGGGGGGGGGGGGGGGGGGGGGGGGGGGGGGGGGGGGGGGGGGGGGGGGGGGGGGGGGGGGGGGGGGGGGAGGGG
>NW_025729965.1:0-3071 GCF_021292245.1 Micropterus dolomieu
CCCAGACCGAGGGAGGTTGGCGGTGGTGTGGTGCTTCTTCCATTTCCTGATAACTGCACCGACAGTTGATCTTTTCTCTCCAAGTTGCTTTCCGATTCTCTTGTAGCCCATCCCAGCTTTGTGCAGATCAACAATCTTGTCCCTGATGTCCGTAGAAAGCTCTTTGGTCTTGCCCATGGTGGTGATGTTGGATGCTGGTTGTTTGGGTGTTGACAGGTGTCTTTTATACAGGTAACGAGGTGAGGCAAGTGTATTTGATGTAGATAATTGGTTGGGATTGGGGCTGTGTCTTAAAGAAAGACTAACTGGCTTGTAGGAGCCAGAATACTTGCTGTTTGGTAGGGGGTCATATACTTGTTTTTCCTCATCAGATGGTTATCAATTTTTATAAATTCATATGATGTGATTTTCTGGAATTTTCTTTGGGATTCTGTCTTTCACTGTTAGAATGTACATATGATTAAAATTATAGATCGCTGCATTCTTTGTAAGTGGGCAAACCTGCAAAATCAGCAAGGGGTCAAATACTTATTTCCCCCACTGTATGTAACCCTTGTTCCCCGAGAAGGGGAACGAGACACTGCGTCGGTGACGACACTATGGGAACGCCTCTGGACATGGCAGGGCTGAAACATGAATGAAACTACTCCAATCCTATTGGTGTTGCTAGAACGGTAGCGTGTGGCGGCGTAACTGGAGGCGTATATAAGCACGCCGGCACACAGGACACATTAGCCCTTTTCTATGAAGCAAGGCACTCCAGGCGGGGTGAGGTGTGGCAGACCGACGCAGTGTCTTGTTCCTCAGAGGGACCTGCCATGGCGGGCCCTCTAGGAGCAAAATTAAGTCTGAGAACCACACTCGGGCCAGCCAAAATGGGGCTACTAACAGTAGCCGGACACCGTCCTGACGGACCCGCTCCAGAACCCCCGGAAGCAGAGCGACTGGGGGAAAGGCATACAGTCACAGCCTCGGCCACGTCTCTACCATGGCATCCAGCCCTCCTGGGGGCGAGAGGGAGAACCACAGAGGACAGTGCGTCTTGAGACGCAAACAAGTCCACGTCTATGGGGTCGAACTCTTCGCATAATAACCCCACCACCTCGGGGTGGAGTCTCCATTCCCCAGGCCTCAGCCCCTGTCTCGAAAGCAGGTCTGCTCCCTGATTCTGGGTCCCAGGGACGTACATCGCTCTGAGGGAAAGCAGTCTCTGTTGTTCAAACATGCCAGAGTGCCTGCTGAATAGAAAAAGGCTAATGTGTCCTGTGTGCCGGCGTGCTTATATACGCCACCAGTTACGCCGTCACACGCTACCGTTCTAGCAACACCAATAGGATTGGAGTAGTTTCATTCATGTTTAAGCCCTGCCACGCCCAGAGGCGTTCCCATAGTGTCGTCGCCGACGCAGTTCAAGTTCCCTCGAAGGGGAACCTCTTAATTTTGCACCAAATGAATGCATTTAACTTTAAAATTTTCTTCCATTCAAGCAATCAAACCAGTAACCAGCCAACCAAAAACAAAAATATATCTGCAAATGATGATATATGCAATAGTAAAAGGTAGTTTGGTTGTTTTCTTTTCTGCAACTGAAGTTCACATACAAATTTAATATCACATTCGCTTGAATACAGAAATCAACAAGTTCTGATTCACATCAATACATTCCTACTTTTTAAAAAAGCCTTTATTTCACAGACCAGCTAACAAGAGAGACTGGAAATGTGGGAGAAAGAGGATGACTGCAGCAAAGGGAAGCTGGCTGAAACTGAACCCAGGCTGCTGCCCTTTGTTGACTTCAGCCTTCTACATGGTGCACATGCTCTACCAGGTGAGTTAAACGGCACCTAAATAGAGATTAGGGCTGAACGATTAATTGCATTTGCGATATTATCCCGATGTGATAAAAAGAGATTTTCTAATTGCCAAGGCTGCAATTACACTCTGGTCACATGACACCCAAGACTAAATCATTCTGCAGACAAAGCATCAGCTTCACACGTTAACCTGTACCGTGACTTGTTTTTGTACAATGGCCTTAACCTTGACAGAAGCTGACACTACAGAAACTTTAGTGAATTACTGAGCTTGTCTATTAAACACAAGGGTCGACCTAGTTTTATTTTCGTTGGCCAACTTTTGAACTGAACCTCAAACTGAGTATTTTTTGTTTGCTTACTGGGATACAGAAAGATGGACTCCTAGGAGATTTGAACTGAGTAAATTCAATGAAACATCACTTTCTCCATCAGCAGTATGTTTTAAAACTTGCCCAAAAGACACAGAACTTTTTTTCGTATTCTTCCACCTGTGATCCGTTATCACGGCAGCAGGTGCGCTGTATGCTGGCTTATTTATGACGTAACCTATCAAACAACCAAAACCAACATTTGCACTTTGTGTTCATACTGCTTTACTTAGTCCGTGCTCGTAAAATATCCACCATATCCGCGACTTGCAACGTAATACGCTACCAAGTTTTTTACAACACCTGATTGACAACTTGTGATTTGTCAATCAGGTGTTCACTGTTGACCAGCATCATCCTCTCTGCAGCCAGAAGAACAAATGAAAAATTAATAGAGGTTAAAACAGAACCGTAACCGGAGGGGGTATATAAGCACGCCGGCACATAGGACACATTAGCTTCTTTCTATTCAGCAGGCACTCTGGCTATGTTTGGAAGCTCCATTATCCTACCTGACGTCGACCCACTGAGCAAGCGACGTCTGTGGACATACAAAACAGGTTGATATCACGTCCGTCCGTCCAGGCCATAATCTGAACGTCCATTGACAGCCAGAATTAGTCGATTAATGACAATGAGAAATGATGTCCAATCTGGCCATAATCTAAACGTCCACTGACAGCCAGAACTAGTTGAGAAAAGACGTTCATACTGACTATAATCTGGACGTCCGGTGACAACCAGAAACAGTTCATAAATGACGTGAATAGAGATGTCCAATCTGGCCATAATCTAAACGTCCACTGACAGCCAGAACTAGTTGAGAAAAGACGTTCATACTGACTATAATCTGGACGTCTGGTGACATCCAGAGACAGTCCATAAA
>NW_025729966.1:0-5997 GCF_021292245.1 Micropterus dolomieu
AAAAAAAAAAAACCCTCAAACTTTTGGAGTTAGTGCTGCACAAGAAGCGCATGCTTGTGAGTCATTCCTCACCAAAAAGCGCTTACAGAGGCGCCACGATCAAGAATTTTTGATTTACATAAAGCTGGTTAAGTTTACAAAGTGATTTCAAAGACTTTAGAAACTCACCAGTGGAGACACTTTGGGACTGTTGCTACTCTAACCAGAAGTGGGCGCCCAGTCAAAATGACAATGCCAAAGATTTGAAGGCATCATTGGAACTGGCTAACATCTCTGTTCATGAGTCTTCAATACGTAAAACATTGAGCAAGCAGGGTATCTACGGAAGGAAGCCACTGCTTACAAAAGAACATTGCTGCATGCTTTGCAAAAGAGCACATTGGTACTCCACAGCGGGGGTCGGATCTTCTGAGGAAGCTCTCAAGAGAGGGCTTCATTTGTTTGGCAGTTGAGTTCAAATATCAACCTCCTGCAGAATCACTTCCTCCTTCTTTAACACAGAATTTTAACTAGATGGTGAATTAAAAAAAATAAAACATAAAACTTGGTTGTGATAGCTCGAGTTTAATCTGTTATTTGTCTTCACTCTGGTATGAAACTTCAGTGATGTTGTGATTTAACTGTTTGGATGCTGCAGCTGATCTGACCAATCAATTACTGAGATCCAATAAGGCGGTGTGTTGGCCAGTAAAAGACTTCCGTGAAGGCTGCTCTCATGTACCCTTGTTCATGGATCCTCATATCCCTCCTTGCTCCTCAATTCTTTCTCCTCAGAGCAAAAAAAGAGAGCTTTGGGATGGCCTGCAAGAAGGCAGACCAGAATGATAGAGAACTACACAGAGTTCTTCTAAGAGGTCTGGGCCACCCTACCTGCCGGAACATGGGGGCAATCGTAGAGCCAGACTTTACAGGTCCTTAGGCAGAAATACCTGTAGAAACTCTCTCCCTGTCAGGGTGATAACAGCTGGGCTGATAGCGAGACACTGTAGTTCAGACTCAGGGCTAACAGATAACCACGTTTTCTTGGAGTTTCGTATGATTGCAGACTCACTGTCTCCGCTTAGAATACAATGCATGAGATCTCCAGGTGACAACTTGACCATGGCAACTGTGGCTCAGGAGGTAGAGCGGGTTGCCCGTTAATCCCTGGCTCCTCCAGGCTGCATGTCGACGTGTCCTTGGGCAAGATACTGAACTGATACTGGTGGCTGTTCCACCAGTGTGTGAATGGTTAATGCAGATGTAGTGGTCAAAAAGACTAGAAAGGCGCTATACAAATATGGAGCTTCACTTAGGTAAAGCATTTGAGTCTAACATTAGATTTAGGTCAGCTAAAGGAAAAGGGGAAGACTGCATACGCTATTGGATAGCTTCAACAACATTTTCTCACTTACCGCTGCAGTTTGTTTGTTTTTACCAAGGTTTTGTGATAACTGTCTCTCAAATTTCCAACACAAAACATTGAAAGTGAATGGAATTTTTGTGGTGATCACACCTTTGAAAAATCCATATAAAATGTTTAAGAGTAACGTGTTTATATCACACAGAGAGAAAGAAATTTCAATAAAAACACCTCACACTGAGGTGAAACGGGGACATGATAGTGCTCATGATACTGATTTTCTTTTCTCATATATAAATTGTTTGTTTGTTTGTTTGAATGAACCAAACCTTAAATCCCAGTCCATCCATGACTTCCATATCAAGGGTGAATATTTTATGTTGGCTGGAACAAGAAAATCATGTCCAGCACCATGATGGAAAATACATTAGCCTACAATATAACACACTTTTCCCCTTGATGGTCTGAATAAATCATTAGATTTGTCGTAAGTCGTTTTTTAGAAAGAAAGTTACTGAGGTTCATAGTGGTCCACTATGAGGGGGCATAAGCTTTTAAAACTTAAATATGCATTGGACTTGTAGCAGAAAACGAGACCTGGTAACCGTCTGTGTACCAAATACTTTGATTGGACACTGACGGATATCAGTAATTTTTGATAAAGATTTTTGCTAGGGACAATTCAGTAGTAACTTGATATTGGAAGTGACATTTGTATGTTTCATCTGAAAACAGAGTTGGTCATGTAAGGGTTAAAATGTCTGTGCATTGACAATGTAACACTATATCCATTAAATTTGTGTTTATTTACCCAGCTTCCCAGATGTAGTTCTGAGTTGTGTGTTAAGCTTTTTACTAGTTGGAAACTCTAATATGACATGAAGACGGTATTAGATCAGGAGGAAGTAGCTTTGTTAAAATGCAGACTTCACAAGATCAACGGCTTTTGCTAACAATGACTTACTCACTCAGCAGGAATGTTGACAAGCAGTTCTTGTCAGTCAGTGTAACTTCCCAGACTTTCAAGAATGTTTCATTGAACTGGAACTCAAACAAAGACTACTTAAACCTTTAGTAAACTGGAATAAAAACTAAGCCTTTTGATTAACAGTACTTAACAGACATAACAAGACTTAACAGACTGAAAAGTCTAGCTATGTTTATGGTTTTTTTTACTAGTTTACCAAGTGATTGTGCAGTCAAAATTGCTGTCATCATTAGTTGACAATGATCAATACACGTGGTGCCCACTGGGCACATCCGAAACTACGCTTTGCGTCACTGTGCACACAAAACTGCTGCTATGCACACACTCCAAATATTTATAATGGCCAAGAATCCAAATCCAAAAATTAAAGTTAAAGTTTCCGCCACAGACTTGGACAAATGTGAATCAATCCTTTAAATTCTAATCCTGCTGCCAGTTAATATGAAAACTCAATCACACATGAACAGATAGAACACGTTAAATTGATTGATGCCTTTTATGGTTTAATAATGTTTGATGCTTACATGTAATTGTCTGATTGCTCCACTGTTTCATTGTTGCAATTTTTTATCATTGTAAAGTACTTGCTCTGTGAAAGGAGCTATTTTAAATACATTTCACTTACTTACCACTGCTTACTACAGCACAACAATTTCCAGTCTTAACGGAATTGATCCATGTGCATGAAAACAATAAATCATTCAGGAAAAGACAAATTAAATATCTATAGACTTTTACAAAAACAAATGCATGTGAAACTACACTCACCTAAAAGGATTATTAGGAACACCATACTAATACTGTGTTTGACCCCCTTTCGCCTTAATTCTACGTGGCATTGATTCAACAAGGTGCTGAAAGCATTCTTTAGAAATGTTTGCATTATTTGTAGTGGAGATAGTGGTACCCGGTGGGGTCTTCTGCTGTTGTAGCCCATCCGCCTCAAGGTTGTGCGTGTTGCGGCTTCACAAATGCTTTGCTGCATACCTCGGTTGTAACGAGTGGTTATTTCAGTCAAAGTTGCTCTTCTATCAGCTTGAATCAGTCGGCCCATTCTCCTCTGACCTCTAGCATCAACGAGGCATTTTCGCCCACAGGATTGCAGCATACTGGATGTTTTTCCCTTTTCACACCATTCTTTGTAAACCCTACAAATGGTTGTGCGTGAAAATCCCAGTAACTGAGCAGATTGTGAAATACTCAGACCGGCCCGTCTGGCACCAACAACCATGCCACGCTCAAAATTGCTTAAATCATCTGTCTTTCCCATTCTGACATTCAGTTTGGAGTTCAGGAGATTGTCTTGACCAGGACCACACCCCTAAATGCATTGAAGCAACTGCCATGTGATTGGTTGAGTAGATAATTGCATTAATGAGAAATTGAACAGGTGTTCCTAATAATCCTTTAGGTGAGTGTATTTCCAGTATAAAATTTATGGTTACATGGTTTTGCTCAGGAGAAAAAATATGTCAGTATTTAAACAAAGAATCTGTTATATAGTGACATTGTGAGAGATATTCAATTCTTCTCGTCTTAAGAAGAATTCTAAACACTTTTTTGTCCTCTTGGTGAAGCTCTGGTTCAGGATAGGACAGGATATTCAACTTTTAAACTCAATACTCAACTGGGAACTGGAAAACGGATTGTACATAAAAATAAAATTCTTGTTCCTCTTAACAAGAAATTTAATAGCTAAACATTTAGCTAAAGCATTAGTTAAATTAAACGGACAGTGATTAATATAGAATAATAGGGAGAAATGAGGAAACTCTTCAAGATTACTTTTCTTATGATTCTCTAGTTTTCAAACTTCACTAAAGAATAACATGATAATTATTACTAAAACTAAGAGGCAAATGCCACTACCAACTTAACAAGGACTATTATTTAAACCAAACAAAACACAGTTTATAATGAAACATTCTTTCAGCCCACAAAAGCATGACTTGTTAGAGTCGCTCCTTTTCACATTCCTGTGGCTTATCATGTTCACATCAGCTAGAAACAAAACAGAGCGTGGTGTTGGACCTAGCTAAGCAAGCTAGCTAGCTCCGCCGTATCGTCACTTCCAGGCACTTCTTGTTTGCAAAAACTTAACATGGCCACGTCACGATGACTACGTCCATTTCTTATATACAGTCTATGGTTTTAGCTAGCAATCGTTAGCTAATATAATTGGTTAGTTAAATAGCAAGTCATATCTTTACTTCTAACTTAACTTAAAACAAAACAACAAACGCCTAGTTTAAACAAAATATATGATCAATACTTAGACTTTTTAATCTTGTAGCAATCGTTCCAGTAGTATAGCTGTCTGTGTCCGCCAAAACCGAAGCTCGTGCTTATTGCACTGAACAACCTCCAGGGCACTGAGCTGTCACTCAAAAACTCACCAGCCAACGGCGACGCATCCCTGAAAAAGCCCGCTCACGTGAGACATTTGTGTCAGAACTGCAAACAAAACGTCAGGCAGCGCAAAAGGAGAGAGCTGGCAGCATGAGCACGAAGCTGAAAGGGAGAGCAAAAGTCTGATCAGTGAGAAAGCAGCTGAGGGAGCTGTAAACAAAGAGATATTTTATCAAAAAAGTAAAAGACCAAAAGTGTTTTCAAGAAATGAGTTTTACTTTTGACTTGACCTTTTTTTGCTCGAGTTAGTTTTATTCTCTCTCAAATTCATATTTTTGTTTGATAACTGAGAAGTTTTGTTTGACTAAAATGGCACAAATCCGACAGCAGAGGAAACAACCAGAAGTATTATTTTAAGCCAATAAATACCAATTGTATTTGTATTACTTTATCAATATTCTTTCTTCTCTTTGTTGAGTGCACGTCTGCACTGTAAAAAAAAATCTAAAAGAAAAAAACAATCTAAAGCTAATAGGGGGCTTAGGACCATGTTAGGGTGGCTTCAGCCCCCCTAAAATAGGCCTAACGTCGTCCATAATATTAGGGCTGGGCACGTTATATTATTATATTATTATATTATTATTATCGTGTTAAAGCATTAACCTAATTAACGCCGGCAATTATTTTAACATTTTTTAAAATATTATTATTTTAAAGGTCCGTTGCTCACTGGCTCTGAATACCCCTGACATGCAAACCATGGGTCACAGGAGGGGTGGGATGTTAATCAGCCTGCAAATCACCCACCCAGACAAGCAGTAGAGGGAGCCTTCGGCAGACTACGCTGTCATCTTTTTCCAGTATTTTTCCACCCGTGTCCAGTTATGACGGCGGCAGGTGAGTTTGCTTGTTAACGTGATTTTAAGTTTTTAACCAAGTGAAGTCTGTGCGAGTGAACACATGCACCTAAGACGACCGCTGCAATGTGTTCCCTTGTTACAACCTACCCCACTATTGGGGTAGATTCTATTTTCAATTCAATTTTATTTATATAGCACCAAATCACAACAACAGTTATCTCACAGCTCTTTTTATAAAAGAGCAGGTCTAGACTGTACTCTGTGATGTTATTTACAGAAACCCAACAGTTCCCACCAAGAGCAAGCACTAGGCGACAGAGGCAAGGAAAAACGTCCTTTTAAGAGGCAGATGGCCGCCCACCCTGAGCCATGGTTCTGCTCGAGGTTTCTGCCCCCTGGTTGGGCTGTGTAAACGTCATCGTCGCGCTGAGCAAATCAGAGGCACAGGAGGTCGGAAC
>NW_025729966.1:6017-6903 GCF_021292245.1 Micropterus dolomieu
CATAATATTAGGGCTGGGCACGTTATATTATTATATTATTATATTATTATTATCGTGTTAAAGCATTAACCTAATTAACGCCGGCAATTATTTTAACATTTTTTAAAATATTATTATTTTAAAGGTCCGTTGCTCACTGGCTCTGAATACCCCTGACATGCAAACCATGGGTCACAGGAGGGGTGGGATGTTAATCAGCCTGCAAATGAACACATGCACCTAAGACGACCGCTGCAATGTGTTCCCTTGTTACAACCTACCCCACTACTGGGGTAGATTCTATTTTCAATTCAATTTTATTTATATAGCACCAAATCACAACAACAGTTATCTCACAGCTCTTTTTATAAAAGAGCAGGTCTAGACTGTACTCTGTGATGTTATTTACAGAAACCCAACAGTTCCCACCAAGAGCAAGCACTAGGCGACAGAGGCAAGGAAAAACGTCCTTTTAAGAGGCAGATGGCCGCCCACCCTGAGCCATGGTTCTGCTCGAGGTTTCTGCCCCCTGGTTGGGCTGTGTAAACGTCATCGTCGCGCTGAGCAAATCAGAGGCACAGGAGGTCGGAACTTGCCCTCACCATAGCAGGATTCACAAATTTGCGCCCTGGGTAGCCCTTTTGCGTCATTTTTTTGACGTTTAAGGTTCCGCGGTCAAGTTAGCAACACACAACAAATATGCAACGTCCAGTAAAGTTAGCAACAATAAATATGCAATATCCGGTGAGACTTTCAAAATAACACGCGAGCGTTTCGAAACGTTGCAATTTGGTAAGGTTTGGGCACAAAAAGTATCATCAAGATCATGGTTTGGGTTAAAATAACTACATAGGTCAGTTAACACATTAAGTTAACTTACATCACTTCCGTAACTTATGCAATTTAC
>NW_025729967.1:0-1458 GCF_021292245.1 Micropterus dolomieu
TGTTTTACAGTTCACTCCTACTGCTTCAACCTAAATCTATTTCTTAGTCATTAAAACGAATCAACATACAAATTAATATCTTCTTTGACTTTATCATCTCCCTGTAGGCTTTGGGCCACATCTGTTGTGCTGCAGCAAACCAAGCTGCTCATGTGGCCCAAAGCCTACAGGGAGCTGCAGAGAATCACATTATTTAACACGCAATTCAATATTTGCTATGAGATTATTTCAACTGTCTGTGCATTTCTTAATTGTTCATCGTACGTTTAGTGTTATTACTTGTACTAGTAGATAAATATCTTAACTAAAGCAAAAAAAACCAACACAGGATGGTTTGAATTACCGTCAAATCAAAGGTCAGTTTATCTGTTTTACTTTTGCAAACCCAGCAAGCTGCTCATGTGGCCCCAGGCCTCCATAAAGTTGGAGTCAAGCCGAGAAACCCAGTTGAACCGGTTTCACAGTGAGACCAGCTGTGAGGAAGGCCAGCTGGGTGGTGGGGATGGAGCTCGAGCCTCAAAGCGCTCAGGAGGCTCTTTGGACGCCACGGCACCCGACACCTCCCATCTCCACTGACAGACTAATTTTGACTGACTTGTTTGCACATATAGTTTGTACATATCTTAAATATTTGTGCAAATCCTCGTGTATATATTGTACATACTTGATCCATATAATTTACATAAATACAAATCTATTTTTTGATGCACACATAAATATCTTTTTCATGATGATTATTCTTCTATAACAACTTGTATCTACATTTAGTCAATTTCATATTTTTGTTCATGGATTTCAGTCACGTGACTTTTTTGTTGTGGCCGCCATCTTTAGGACCGCTGCGCAGCGCCTCCTTCGTTAGAATGAATGATGTCGCACACTAAAATAGCTCACCTCACCACCGACAAAAAGCAACGGTATTTGAAGAAGGTTGATACGTTAGGTTTCGATCCATATCTACTGTCCAGTGAACTGCTGACTCCACTAAAGTCTAGCAAAAACCTGCCAAATTTGACGTTTGCTGATATTTACATTTACCTCGTCCACAATCCATCTCCATACACCGGCGAAGCCCTCAAGGCGTTTAAAAGCACCGAAGCCTACCGCTACTTCACCTCAGGATGGGTTAATGATCCCAAAAGTCATCATCTGGAGATGAAGAAAATGTTCTTGATCACAGGAAGGGTAAGTGGCAGTGTTTTATTCAAGCGATATTAACATTAACGTTACTCAAGCAAATAGCAACATAACATAAATCAACCACTACTGTAAATATAGCTTTTGCTAGATGTCTAGAATAACATTATGTCCCCATTTTAAACTACATGTTTTAATCTAGCGAGCTAACATGTAGTTTGTGAACTTCTGGTTAAAATTTGCAGGTGAAGCATTCACAAAGCCTCAGTGTAACCCCAACACACCCCTGGATCACAGTACAGGATGATGGGACTGTTTTAA
>NW_025729968.1:0-2891 GCF_021292245.1 Micropterus dolomieu
GTTATTATTGTTATTATAATCATTAACATTACGACTGTTACCATTAACACTATTATAAATATCTGTACCATTTTTCATTTAGTCTATAGCAACATCACCTTCACTGTCTGTACCTCTGTGTGTATATTGTGTAGGCTGCCTCCCTCCCCTCTCTCTCTCTCTCCTTACATCCCTCTCTTTTCCTCTCTGTTCCTCTCCTGCTCTCTCTCTCTCTCTCTCTCTCTCTCTCTCTTTCTCTCTCTCTCTCTCTCTCACCCCAACCGGTCGAGGCAGATGGCCGCCCACCCTGAGCCATGGTTCTGCTCGAGGTTTCTGCCTCTTAAAAGGAAGTTTTTCCTTGCCTCTGTCGCCTAGTGCTTGCTCTTGGTGGGAACTGTTGGGCTTCTGTAAATAACATCACAGAGTACGGTCTAGACCTGCTCTTTTATGAAAAGCGCTGTGAGATAACTGTTGTTGTGATTTGGCGCTATATAAATAAAATTGAATTGAATTCTACAGATGCATTTAATGTAGTGATGGGCGTCTACACTACACTGAATAATACAAGCAGAAGAAGAACGCCGTGGTGACGAAACGCGCTCTGTAGAGCTGTCCGTTGTCGTCTATGGTAGAAATATATATAACATAACAGATATAAATGGCTCATTCTAAGGTAATAAAAACATAATGGCTCATTATGGAAGGTCTTTATACACCACTGAAAACATAGTTATGGATATTATATTGCATTCCTGTCAATAGATCCTCAGAAATATTACACACTGAACCTTTAAGTGTCTTGCTCAGGGACACATTGGTGTCTCACAGTGGATTTGAATCCGGGTCGCTCAAACCAAATGCATGTGACTTATCCACTTAGCCATCACCACCCCCCCATCAAAGTGTTCAGGCACTGAGGGGTTTTGTTCAGGTCTCCTGATGGTTTGTGTCATTGTGGCTCTCTGGCACAGTAATACACAGCAGTGTCTTCAGGCTGCACATTCTGTCCGTTTAGAGTCACTCTGTTGCTGGAAAAGTCTAAGGAGATACTGAACTTGTTCTTTAGTGAATCTATGTAGCTTGAAGTGCATCCAACACGTGAGCTTCCAATCCACCCATGGCAATCCAGTTGCCATGGGTTTCCCCACAATTAATAAAATTCAGAGACATGGGTTTCGACTGGAAGGAAGATTTATTTAAACAATTAAAAAAATCAGGCTTTGGGCAATTTTATTTGCTGCACAAGCGCAAACAATAAAAACAGATAAGATGTAGATGCCAATACTGCCAGAAATGCTAAGGAATAAAAGCACACAGTTAAAAACACCTCAGCATCTACAGGAGCCAGACCTGCAGGGGGGTTACCTGTGGGCCACCCAGGTACCTTGACACCACCACTCACACTGGTGCGCAGCCACCTAAACACAGCAAGATACACACAAATGCCACACAATAAAACTAAGTTAAGCATGCGCACACAGCTGTCATACACACCACCACATGCAGTGAAGGGGAAAGGGGTTCCCACAATCCACCACCCTGTCCGTCTGGCAGAACACTAAAAAGGGGAAGAAATGGCTAACAAGCTGAGGGAAATCACACAGCCAAAAAAAGGGAAGACAGCCACACCCTTAGTAGACCTTAGTTGGCAAACACATTCACAGGGGCCCATCCACCTGTAACAAATCTAATAAAATAAGAATTGACATAAAAATTCAAGCACGAATAGCATCAGTGGCTATACAACCCTAAAATTACAAAAACATACCTGCTAAATACCTGACAGATGATCTTTACCTCAAACAATGCAGTAAATAGTCAACCCAGCTCTGACTCCACCTCGTTTACAGATCAGACGTTTAGGCCCACTGCAAAGTAAATCATGTTATCAAAAGGCACACAAACTAGTAAACTTGCATAGCTCTACTAGACAATCTTTTTACCTCAGGGTTATCAACAACCACCACTGCCTTCTCTGTGGTGAACTTTAGCACAACAGGCCATTCAGCTGACGAGGTCTGGACGACAGGTGGCTTAAAATACCTGTGATTAAAACAAATTAAAACATGTTCACAAAAGTTAAAAACATTGTCAGCCTTGACTCATAACTTCTGCAAGACATACCTGCTCTCTAGCCACACTGGAACACAATGCCTACAGAGAGATCCTGAGTGTTCTGTATCAGAGATGCTCACAAGTCTTTGAGCTCGAGTCCAAGTCAAGTCTCAAGTCTCTCGTGGTTATTACGAATGCTGTATCACCTGCTGCGTTCAATCCAGGTTGCTAATAAAACTGCATGGCTATATGGAATTCTGTAACTGTAACCTGTAACCATTTACAGAACACAACCATGTAATGTGCAATGCAATTATTGACAGCTTCTTAAATACTGCAAGTCAACACACTCCCTAGACTCTTAAACCCAGTGTAACGTTGACTAAATAAAACTGTGACGTTGCATAAACAATAAACCGGTAACCTGTTTTTAACTTACAGAGCACAACCATGTAGCCTAATGTACAATGTGTCAACAATTAATGACTTATTATAAGCTTATAAACTACTGTAAGTCAACAAACCCTGTTGACTCTCAAACACAGTGTAAGTTATAACTAAATGAAACTGTAAAGTTACAAGGTCAATAATAAACCTGTAACCTCTTTCTAGCCAACAGCAATAATTAAGGTGGTGGCAGCCAGCAGGACGTAAATAATTACGTTTATCGACCACCACAAGTTTGGCAAGTACACAAACGCTCATTCATCTTTTCATAAAGAATGACAGTCAGAGTAAACCTCCCGTAGGTCGTAGCTGAAGCAAGAAGCAAGCTAACGTTAGATGGCCAATGCTGAGTGTACGATGAATGGCGGAGTAGCTGCCGGTGTTTGTTGTCCTCTCTCACGTGCGGCCGC
>NW_025729969.1:0-1021 GCF_021292245.1 Micropterus dolomieu
GCTCATGCCCCCCCTCTACTTAAACCACTTCTGCCTGTCCCATGTAACATCTGCCCCTTTCACCACAACATCTGGTCAACTATATCGAGTCCTGCCTAGTCTACAGCTGCCTCTCCCTTTACCACATCTGTAGTCAGATGTGTCTTTGAGGTTCAATCTGTACAACAAAAATATTCAACTCTGGTGAAAAATAGGGACATTCAAACAAAACCTTTAATCTTTGTTTATTCAACTATGTTCAAAATTGAATGAAAATGTATAATCAGCAGCTAACATGAACGCATATATAAAAATAATTAATCAAGATATTGCATCATCTTAACTACAAAAATTATTCAATGCAGAATTAACAACCTGAAAATGTTTCGCAATGTGTCACAAATGTTTGAATCTTCATGCTTCTAAACATGTTGGTCTTCAGATAATTGATGAACCATACACAGAATGCCAAACTGTGCAATGTAATATCTGTTATGGCAATTTGTATCTCATAGCATTATTGTTTGTTTCTCATACTGTTTGATGTCATTCATGTATCAAAATGTACTTCACCAAGGTCACCGTCAGTTCAGTGTTCTGCATCCTCGGTACTTTCCTACTTCACTATTCTCATTCACACTGATGACCCTGGGCCCAATCCGGCCGGACAGGTACCAGACAAAGTTCCTGTTTGCAACTCGTTGTTTTAGTAATTGCCACTCGTAGTGCTTTGTCCCCTCACAGCAAAATTTCTCATTTCTCATTTATTTATTTAAGGACAGTGCACATTAATCAACATTTCTGTAAATGTGCCAGTGTTAGCCAGCAGGCTAATTTTCAACTGTAGTCCGACAGATGCTAAAAACAACCACACTCCACTGCTCCGTAAAACACATGCACTCTTCTCCTTCCTTTATACTCTCCTGCAGACTGCTCTGTACTCTGTATGACTTGTACCTCTGAGGCCTCATAAATACGGCAAAGACAACTCTGTGTTCGGGGCCAACTTTAATTTACATCTCGGTTTATTTCCATTACATAT
>NW_025729970.1:0-1760 GCF_021292245.1 Micropterus dolomieu
CAAGCATGTGACATTTGACATTTTAAGAGAAGAAGACCAGTTGACAAGCGTCAATATTTTGGATCATAGTGTAATAATGCACACACAGTTCAATGTGCTTCACAGGGTACAAGACAAACAAACAAAAAGTATATATACTGGCAAAGGTAAAATATTTACAGTTTTAAAATGTGCAAGTACAAGCAACTGATACAAGAAAAGCAAAATAAAAATTTTAAAAAGAACACTGTGGAGTTCTGAATTCGATGGAGTGGCTGAAAAGCCTTTTTGAAAGCTGTGTGAATAGACCATTGCAGTAATCCAATCTAATGGTAATAAAAGCATGGGTAGGCTATTCTGGGTTTTGCATGGACAGGATATATGTATTTAGTTGGAGAACATTTTGCTTCATCCATTCACTGATTTGCTCAATACAGTTACATAAAGATAAAATAGGTCCATACTCACCTGGTGTAAATCAAATGTAGATTTGTGTGTCGTCTGCGTTACTATGGAAAGATACTTTATTATTTTGTATTATCTGGCCTACAGGGAGCATACATATGTTAAACATGAGAGGTCCCAAGATGGACCCTTGTGGGACTCCACAGGTCATGGCCATCTGCTGGGACACACATTTTCCAATGGAAACAAAATACTTTCTGTCATGAAGATATTAAACCACTTACGTACCGTTCCAGACAGTTTCACCCAGTTTTGTAATCTGTAATAGAATTGTATAGTCCACAGTGTCAAAATCAACACTAAGATTTGACAAAATACCAAATCAGTGACTTTGCCTGAGTCAAGTGTAATTAAATAACCTTCATAGCACCAGTTACACTAAACATTACCATTTATTAAGTTATATTACTAAAGTCCAGGAACAGGACTATGCCTCTCTCTCTCACTAATCCAACCAACAATGCCTCATTCAGTTCCTCTACCCATTCCTTTCTAATCCAATCAGCTGCACATACGTATATAAACTCGTCTAACCCCTTTCTCTGCTTCTCCCAAAAGGCAGCACGTTGGCCCAGAGATCAACACTGTGGTGCACCAAGAAGGTCCCAGGTTCGAACCCTGGCCTTTCTGTGTGGAGTTTGCATGTTTTCACGTTCCTCCCACCATCAAACACATTCATACTAGAGTTAATGACTCCACCAAATAACTGTTCTTTTTCTACCTCAGAGACCACAGGGGGATGCTAAGCAAGCCGCTCATCATCACGAGCCCCAGGGGGAGTCTCAACCCCCCAGTTTCCTAGCCTCTCTGGCTTTGTTAGTGACATTTAAAGTCTGGTTTTAGGAAGTACCACAGCACTGAGACTGCCCTGCTTAAAGTCACCAATGACCTTTTAATGTCTGCTGATGAAGGTATGTGCTCAGTCCTGGTACTCCTGGACCTTAGCGCTGCTTTTGACACCATTGATCACAACATCATGTTAGACAGACTGAGGCACTGGGTGGGGATCTCTGGTACTGCTCTAGAATGGTTTTCATCCTACCTGTCAAATAGGAAGTTTTGTGTGTCTGTAAACAACTATGTCTCTTCATTCTGTCCAGTTAAATATGGTGTGCCTCAGGGGTCGGTCTTAGGACCCATTTTGTTTTCCTTGTATCTGCTTCCCCTTGGACATATTATCCATAAACATGGCATTTCTTTTCATATTTATGCTGATGACACACAAATATACTTGCCCGTCAGATCCACAGACCCTGGAATGCTGAGTTCACTTAACAACTGCCTTTGTGAAGTTAAAAAATGGATGTCAAATAATT
>NW_025729971.1:0-2447 GCF_021292245.1 Micropterus dolomieu
CCAAATTGAGCAAATTACTGACCGTGAGAATGTTACACATGATTACACACAAATGTTTAGCCGAAGGACACATTTGTTAAGCTGGAAATTAATTTCATATACATTTTCATTTCAGTCCAATTTAATTTGAAAACAATTGTGCTTGAATGCTACTCAAGGGTTTTCAATGTTGCTTTTTCTTGCAGTGTGAGTTCATATACAGACCAAGATTTGTTCAGTTTGACCACTGTACTGTGACACTGTTCAGGTAAAAACGTTTGCTTATAGTTCATTGGTGGTTTGTATGCAGAAGTATGGTCTTAAAATAGGTATTGTCTAATGTTGATACTGTTATGTTTACATCACCCATAAAAATGGCAACAGAATCATGGAATATTTTCATTTGACATATGGTTTTATGAAACAGGAGTGTCCAAATTCGAGCCGATGGAACTGAAGCAGAGCTGCAGATTGTGTTCGATCAGAAAACTCGCTCTGCAGTACTCCCACAGAACAGTGTCGTTGCTCAAACCTTAGTAGAGGCTGTGAGTAATACCAACAACAGCTTCAATGTGACCATAAATCCCAAGAAAGTCAAAATAATAGGTAAGTAAACACAACACAATGTATTACTCTAATCAGTATGTAAAACATTTACCTCTTAACATTCCTGTAAAATTCATGCAAAACACCTATTCAAGTCATATCCAAAGTAAATTGAATGTAGTTGTTAAAACATTTGGAGTATATGAATGGTTCTGGGCTTCTTTGAAAGATAACGCTCTGGAGTGTCTAACCCAAAAGTCATGATTGTAAGTGCTACTGGAATTGATTAATATAAGTTTAAACACACTAGAAAAGTCTTGCTAATAAATGCATGTAGACAACTATAGCTGGAACTTATTAGCTGGAAAACACTGTAGGGCCTCGGCATAAAGCCTTACCTAGTCCAAGTTTAAATTTCATACCAATACCATGAAGAAATGACTAATTTACACAGGTTTTTCTAAGTGTGTGTCTTAGTGTATTTTTTCTAAAACGGCATCGCTCCTTGGCGGCAGGCGGCTGCTGCTGCATCGCTCCATATCAGCCGGTAGATTGACGTAGATGTGTTTTTATGCTGGTAGATCATGAACTTCCTGTTTAAAGCTCGATATTGTTATTTTCAAAATTTTATTGGCTGCACAAAGTGCCAGTCATCGGCACAATTGCTTGCAATTAGCTCAGCCTACCCATGAAATAATAGGGGCTGGCCCTTCCTTACAGCGTGGGCTCTCGTTGGCTATTGTAGGCTGTGAATGGGACATGTGAGCTGTTATTAGGTCTGATTTGGTATCACTCTAAAGGTCAGAGATCAGCGGCTAATTTGAATACAAGCTATCGTAGTTGTTAACATTCAAATCTGAGTTATTACGGTTACAATGACATACGAGCCACGTCTGCCGGCAAATATAAAACGATCCGGCCGCAGTCCCTGGGGATTTATGGATGGAATAATGTATTATTATATAAATATTTTTACTGGATTGGATTGTCTGGACCTTTGACAACGTAACAACCGTTGTTGGAATATAATCGACCGGTGGATTACTATGAGGCATATATGAGGTATACACGAGATTCATCAAAAAAACTGTGTTCAGTGTTGGACCGTTTAATCCATCTTTCTGTTCAACACTGTGGCATGACAAGCTTTTTTTAAGCTACCTTGTATTCAGCCAGAATATGTGTAATGTAAATTGTTATTAACTGTAAGATGTTTGACATTAGCAACTTCGAACTAGACAAGAAGCTAAAACGTCAGAGAGTCAACTCTTTCTATGGCCTTTATGATCAGTGAAACTGGCACCAAAGTAATTTTTACAAATATAAACAAATCATTTTTGGTTTGAATTCTTATTAATTTATTAATTTAAAATATTTTACAGCAGGTCCAGTTCCATCTACAACTACCACATCTACAAATGCTGCACCAATCAACGTGAATGGCACCCGTAAGCTATATTGTGTTCTACTTCTTCAAAAATGTCAAAATGTTGCACAGCTGTTTTTTAAAGTAATGTTTTGTTTACTTTTTACCGAATTTACAGAATCAAGTGGAGTGAGCCACAAGATCAGTCTCGTTACTGCATCCTGCCTGGTATTGTTGTCATGGATACTATCAAGCCAGCAATAGAATCAGTGCTGATTACCATTTGAATTGCCAGCAGACTATGACTGCCATTACTGGTATGAACAAGCACTTTGTTGTCGGTAAAAATCCAAGATTCATGATGGTCTTTGCTCTTGTATGTAGAGTGACACAGCCAACTTTAAGCACCTGGCCCATTGAATCATCACTACAATAACAACCTAAACAAAATAACAATACTGTCTGTTAAGCCCTGGGATGTCAGAAATGGTTGCACTCTTTGACTTTTTATATAAAATGTAATGTATAAATGCATCTTGCTTCTCTGAGTACTGTG
>NW_025729972.1:0-709 GCF_021292245.1 Micropterus dolomieu
ACCTACTCATTTCTCACCGTGTAAACCGTGTTCACTGAAAATCTAAAAACAAAGACAAAGAAAACAGGAGTGGGGGAAATGAAATGATATTGATGCTCCTGTAAAGATGAAAAAGATGAAACAAGCTGTTAAAAAACGCACCTTTGACATATTATCACTTACATGCTTGAGTGATGAACAGTTTCACATCAGCGTGGTAACAGTGTAACTGTTGGTTCCCCTTCGAGGGAACTCGAACTGCGTCGGTGACGACACTATGGGAACGCCTCCGGGCGTGGCAGGGCTGAAATCATGAATGAAACTACTCCGATCCTATTGCCGTTGCTACAACGGTAGCGTGTGACGACGTAACTGGAGGCGTATATAAGCACGCCGGCACGCAGGACACATTAGCTTTTTTCTATTCAGCAGGCACTCTGGCATGTTTGAGACTACTCAGAAAAAAAGCAACCACGAGAGGAAGTTTTCTTACCTGGAAGGAGAAGCAGAGGAGATGGCTGGTGAGCAGTTCAGGCGGTGTGTTTTCCATGCCCGCGCTAGATCACGGCTGGGGACACTCATGCCCTGTGTGTTTCAGCGTAATCCCGTCTGGCCTGCTGCACATGAGAGCCCTGCAGTGGTGGTTAAAATCCAAGGGATTCTCCCCGAGGGGAAATCCGTTCCGTCTGATACGGGTTACGAGCAGGTGCCTTCGTTCCCTGTCAGTATG
>NW_025729973.1:0-816 GCF_021292245.1 Micropterus dolomieu
GGAGAAAGAGACACAGAGAGACAGAGAGAAAGGGGGAGAAAGAGAGACATAGAGACAGACAGAGAGAAAGAGACAGGGGAGAAAGAGACACAGAGAGACAGAGAGAAAGGGGGAGAAAGAGAGACATAGAGACAGACAGAGAGAAAGAGACAGGGGAGAAAGAGACACAGAGAGAGAAAGAGAGACACAGAGACACAGAGAGAGACAGAGAGAAAGGGAGAGAAAGAGAGACACAGAGACAGGCAGAGAGAAAGAGACAGGGGAGAAAGACACAGAGAGAGACAGGGGGAGGAAGAGAGACACAGAGAGACAGAGACACAGAGAGAGACAGAGAGAAAGGGGGAGAAAGAGAGACACAGACAGACAGAGAGAAAGAGACAGGGGGAGAAAGAGACACAGAGAGACAGAGACACAGAGAGAGACAGGGGGAGGAAGAGAGACACAGAGAGAGACAGACCGAGAGACACACAGAGAGAGAGACACACATACAGAGAGAGAGAGACAGGGGGAGAAAGAGAGACACAGAGAGACAGAGACACAGAGAGAGAGACGAGGAGAAAGAGAGACACAGAGAGACAGAAAGAGACAGATACGAGGGAGAAAGAGAGACAGAGAGAAAGACACACAGAGAGAGACAGAAAGAGACAGAGACACAGAGCAACACAGAGACACAGAGAAAGAGACACAGAGAGAGACAGAGAAACAGAGAGACAGGGGGAAAAAGAGAGACAGAGAGAAAGACACACAAAGAGACACAGAGAGACAGAAAGAGACAGAGACGGAGAGACACATAGAGAGACACAGAGAGAGAGACAC
>NW_025729974.1:0-766 GCF_021292245.1 Micropterus dolomieu
ACCAGGAGTAACACTAGGACATGAACTAAGGCACAGGACTAAGAACTAAGATAAGATACTAGACAGATACTAAGTAAACTAAAACATGCAAATGAATAAAAGAATAAACAAGGCTACACAGAGAAACACATAACCAAAACCAGACTTAAACAGGAAAATATGAACACAAACCACACTTTTAACAATAGCCTCGGTAAGGTCAGAGAACCAGTATGTTTTTAACTTAGTATTTGTTTAGATTGTATAGCCTGTTGCGAGGAGTAGATGATCAGAAATGCAATTTTACTGTGGTGGCGATAAAAGTTTAAAGACTGTGATATGCTTTTATATCTACAGATTATTTTATTGGCTGGTCAAGTGTTGATCTTAAATCGAGCGTCAACTCATGGATGGCCTCTTCGTTGTCACACAAAAAACATTTATTTAACAAACAGAAAAAATGCTCCAAACATTTTTCTATTTTAACTTACTGATGAAACAGAAAACAAATTAAATCACTTTGCCTTTAAAAACAAACCTGACTGTTTAATGGCTGTAACAGTAGTACAGGCTGTGTTATGGGGAAAAGAAAAGAAAAGAAAAGAAAACTTGGGGTCAGGCCAATGATTGTGATAAGCTTTTGGCCTGGGGCCTGGGGCCTGGGGCCTGGGGCCTGGGGCCTGGGGCCTGGGGCCTGGGGCCTGGGGCCTGGGGCCTGGGCTTCTCATACCAGGGCTTAGATCTGAGGCCCCTGCAGGGCTCTATACTCTAATCGACTTTTTAGAGA
>NW_025729975.1:0-2053 GCF_021292245.1 Micropterus dolomieu
ATTTGGGAAATGTTTGCAAAGTGTTTTTGTCTTTGTGTTTTATATTTAGGGCATGAGGTTAGAAAGTGCAGCTCTGTCTTGTTTGAAATACAAATGTTACTTTATGATTTATCTGTATTAAAACGTGTCTCCTTAGAATCTAGTGTGTTTGTTGGTAATTTTCGTTGTTGTGGTGGTTTACCATTGAAACCACGAGTGAAGGGACTGTTCCATTTGATCAGAGCTGCTGAAATGTCCTGGGAAAAGCGTACTGCCACACACTGCAGTTGTTAGTTTGCGTCCACTGTAATCAGCAAAACTAAAATTCATAGTTCAAGAACTGGGCCCCTCTACCAGTATGGGCCCTGGGTTGGCTGCCCCCATGTACCCACGCTACCTCCGCTTATGATGAGCAGTAAATGTGTCGGCAGTTTGTAGACCACATGTAAATAGATGTTTAACGACAGTAATCAGACTATGGCAGGTTTATATTAGTGCCTTATAAAGCATAATAAACCATTATTATGCACTTATTAAACATTAACAATGCTTCTTTGCAGCTACTGGAACTTAAGTGGAAACAGTGTTTTATTAAGATGAGTAAATATTTATAATTTATATTTATTATTATTTATAATAAATAAATTTATAAAAATAATTAATGAAAGAAAAAATAGAAAAAAGTTACTGTTTTATCTGTGAAGGACGATATCACACTAAGACAGTGGTTCTCAACCTTTTTTGGGCCAGCGTCCCTCTTTCCATTATCCATGTCAGGTGGAAATGTTTTTTATTGTATAAAGGGAAACACAAAATTGAGAAGGCAGGTGACAATTCAAAATATAGATAATAGAATATAATCTAGTGAGTTTCTCCTGTAGATCAACTTATTTAATATGATCCCTGTCGAGTCTCCCTCCTCTTTTGTGTTTGGAGAAGTAAATTCTTTAAATGTCATTGTGACTCCTTTTCATCTCAGCACTGCACTGGGTGGGGATCTCTGGTACAGCTTTAGAATGGTTTTCATCATACCTGTCCTATAGGAGGTTCTGTGTGTCTCTTAATTATTATGTCTCTTCCTTCTGTTCGGTTAAACATGGTGTGCCTCAGAGCCCGGGCTTAGGACCCATTTTATTTTTCTTGTATATGCTTCCACTTGGACACATTATCCAGAAACACGGTGTCTCATTTCATGTTTATGCTGATGACACACAGATCTACTGGCCCGTCAGAATCACAGACCCTGGAATATTGAGTTTACTTACCAACTGCCTCTGTGATGTCAAAAGCTGGATGTCTAATGATTTCCTCCAGCTGAACTAAGACAAAACAGAGATCCTGGTCATTGGGTCTCTGAACATAGCAAAGCAAATACTGTCATCTGCTGGTTCCCTGGTGAATCATATCAGGCTTGTGCAGAGATGGGGACTCGAGTTAGAGACTTGGACTCGAGTGGCAAGTCACACACACAGTGACTTGAGACTCGACTCGGACTCGAGCCACGGGATTCGTGAACAATGTTTATTTTTTAGGACACGTCTGATGATCTTGCCATTATTCCCTCCGTCCGTTACCTATAACCTGCTTACGTAACACGTAGCATCTGCTGTGCGCGTCCGCACGTGAGAGAGGACAACAAACACCGGCAACTGCTCCGCCATTCATCATAAACTTTGGCTTTAAAACTTTATACAACAAGACCCAAACAAAGAAGCGCTGAACGCAAATATGTGGTGAGTGAACATGTTTAGCTCAGCATTGGCAATCTAACGTTAGCTTGCTTCTTGCTTCAGCTACGAGCTACGGGAGGTATACTCTGACTGTTGTTCGTTATGAAAAGATGAACAAGCGTTTGTTTACTTGCCAAACTTGTGGTGGTCGATCAACGTAATCATTTACGTCCTGCTGGCTGCCATCACGTTAATTATTGCTGTTGGCTGGAAAGGGGTTATGTAACCTTATAGTTTTATTTAGTTATAACGTTACACTGGTTTGAGAGTCTAGTGGATTGTTGACTTACAGTAGTTTAAGCTGTCATTGATTGCATTGCACATTATATGATTGTGCTCTGTAA
>NW_025729976.1:0-679 GCF_021292245.1 Micropterus dolomieu
GGTGTTGAAAAAGCTTTTGATAGGGAAAACTGGAAATTTCTGTTTTCCATATTAAAGCAATTTGGCTTTGGGGAATCATTTATTAATTGGATTAAAATTCTATATACCACACCAACAGCCACCATCATTACTAATGATATCAAAAAGCTTCACACTTCAAAGGGGCACTAGACAAGGATATCCACTCTCCCCCTCTCTATTTACTATTTTCATTGATTCATTAGCAGCAGCCATCTGTCAGAAAACACACACACACACACACACACACACACACACACACACACACACACACACACACACACACACACACACACATGTACATATAGCCCCTTTAAAGGAATTCAAATGCCAAATGTACATCATTAGATTAGTCTTTATGCAAATTATATTTTACTGTTCCTACAAGAACCGCTGCCATCATTACAAGAAACAATAAAACTAATTGAAACATTCTCCAAAATTTCAGAATACTCTATTAAGTGGGAAAAATCATCTATTCTTCCACTTCAAAGTAATAGCTGGGATGTGGCAGCCCATTCATCACCTATCCCATTATGCTCAAGACACAATACGTATCGAGGCATTAGAGTTTCCCCCAAGCTGTCAGAGCTATTCGGTCTCAACTTTCACCATTACTTAAAACAATAAATGACAATCTTCAGCGCTGGATGAACCTACC
>NW_025729977.1:0-907 GCF_021292245.1 Micropterus dolomieu
CATTTACGGCGTCTGCAACCTTTTGCCACTCAAGTGCCTTTTTGGCATTAGTAATGCCCACACTGTGCCCTCCAAACAACATTTTTCTCCTCTTTTCCACCTCGCCAACGATAACTTCTACTTCACATTGAGTGAAGTTACGTTTTTTTGATTTCCTCTCTGTGTTTGCCATGATTTCGCAATCGATGAATATTAACTTGTGGGCGTTTCACGGACTATTTATGGGCAACTATGGGCGTGACATGAAGCCGCAAAAGCTGCGCTACATTTAGAATTGATTGTGATTTATTAAGGGAAAAATGCGTAGGATGTGCGTGCGCACGGTTTTATAAATCCGAATATTTCTGTGCGTACGCAAGTCCTATGTTTCATCCGTACGCCACTTCTGACGCAAATCCTACGCAAAGTTTTATAAATGAGGCCCCTGGTGTCTAGAGCATCCCTATTCTGTGGCATGGGCTGTGTTTTCGTAGGTGGGTGAGATGCAGACTGCGTAGTGGGTGTGGGTATGTATTGCATTATTTTCTTACTAAGCTCTTCATAACTACTAAGTATTTTCTGTAGCTCTGTGTCACTCGTACCCATAGCTGGAGTAGTTGCAGTGTGAGTTGCATTAATAGTGACAGCACCAGTAGTTTCATTATCATTTGTCACAAGTGGATTTGTATCAACATTAGGTTGACTTACTTCAATACTGTTATCATCAATCTGGAGGTTTGAGAACACATCGTGTGGACTCTCACCTGCTGCATGCACTTGTGAATCAGAAACATGACCCTGCATGACCATATCAATAACATCTCTCAACTCTAATAAGGGTGCCATACCTGAATCATCAGACTCTAACAA
Organism: Micropterus dolomieu; assembly: GCF_021292245.1. Taxonomy (NCBI): domain Eukaryota; kingdom Metazoa; phylum Chordata; class Actinopteri; order Centrarchiformes; family Centrarchidae; genus Micropterus; species Micropterus dolomieu. The sequence continues at coordinate 850 of NW_025729977.1, forward strand.
GGGCTTACTGCACATGAAGCTGCTGATGTACTCAAAACAACTCTCCTCATCCCCCAAC
>NW_025729978.1:0-1660 GCF_021292245.1 Micropterus dolomieu
CACATCAGCATACAGCAACTGATCAGCCAGTACAGAACACAGCGCCCTGCCATGAGCCCACACTGACAGAAATCTGTTGAATAATTCCTTTGTTTACTTTGTTGGTTTGCTGTATCTTATCTAAAACTTTATTACTATTACGTATTACTGTTTGTAGTGTAGCCATTGGGAGAATGACTGTGGTCTCGCTGGGTAAAGGTGTTGACCACTGCTGTTATTCTTTCAATGTAAGGTTTGACTACTGTTTACTAGTATTTTATTCTTAAGACTTAAGAAGGATTACATTGTGTGTGTTATTCATGAACCTGTGCCTTTTCAATGTGTCTACGTGAGCAGAGCAGCCGTTCAGGCAGCGCAGGCAAAACCTAGCCAACCGTAACATACACAATGGTAGTAAGGCACCTGCTGCGAGTCCCGTACGCCACGAATGAGATCATGACACACTGATTAATGTCGACTGGTACTGGTACGGCTAGAAGCTAGGCTTTGTATGAGACACGGCATATTCATGTTTGATATGTTGAATCATGGTATGCGTTTATCAAGTATGTTATTCCTTTTTAATTCTTTTAAAAAATACAATTGTAAGTGTTTGAGTTTTAATGGTGTCAAATTAAGCCTGTATAACTTTTTAAAAAATATGGTGGGACTGAAGTTGAAACATATTGGTGAATTTTTAGTCCAGTTATTTAAAAAATATAAAGAAGGATAAATTGTAACAAACATTATGCTGAATAAAAGCTAAAAAGTGGTCGATATTAGTGAAAGGATTAAATTGGTAAAACAGTACGTACAAACGGGCACCAAGAAATTCACCAGTGGAAGGGAGTGGATAGCAAACACTGTAGACCAAGTGTAACGCCCACCTGGAAGGTGGAGTTTAAGGTGAATATAAGGCGAGGTTCTCTGACCACCAGCTCAGTTCCATCCTGAGACCTGCAGGGATGTTACTCGGGTTTACTTGTCCTTTTTGGAATAAACTCTTTTGCACCGACTCTTGACCGTCTCCAGTGAAGTCTTTGACTACAGAAGAAAGCTAATAGAGTCATTTTTACTGAGTTTAATAAGTTGGGGTAGGGACCAGGCCTTCCACTGGCCCGGCCTGTCCTTATTTCCGACCCAGCAAGTCCAACAACAACCTGGACTTCACCAGTTTTACAAACAGCAGCTTCACATTGACTGCTTGATCTGTCTCCACCTTCTTTCTCCTGCTCACATACACGGCCATCTTAGCCTGACCCAGGACAAAGTTTAGCTGCTGACATTTGTCCTTCTGATGTCGAGTGTATTTAAAACCACAAATCAAAACCTGTTTAGTAAAAAAGTCAGTAAAACCCCGAAAGATGTTTTCCAGCAGAACAAACAGCGACACGAGAAGCGTGCACTCTAAAAACCAGTGAAACACTGTGTGCTGTTTTATTATGATAGACATTTTAAGTTACTTAGAACTCCCCCTGCTGGTGGGTTTTGTATAGCAGCCATTTAGGTTAGGTGATCTGTGTCTCTACTTGATGACATCATCAGTAAGCATCAAGGAAGTTCTCCATGTAAGAGCCTAGGAAAAGCTCAGTCTTTCATCAGTCATCATCCTGACATTTGGGTCTTTGAAAGCATCGTTGGTATGTAAAATAAACTTAAGAGATCATTTGTTGATATGTTT
>NW_025729979.1:0-1733 GCF_021292245.1 Micropterus dolomieu
GAAGAAACGACTGCTGGAGGGTCTGAAAATCGGGGATGTCAACGTCTTTGCAAAGGAGCTGAGCAACAACGAGCTGGTGGTGTCTTTTCTAAATCTGCCAGCCTACGTCACGGATGAGGACATCTTGGAGAAACTCAAAGGCTGGGGAGTCTCGGCCACCTCTCCCATAAAGCGTAGGATGTGGCCAGGGACTACGATTGCTGACGGGACTCGCTTCATGAGAGTAAAATTCAACAAACAGGTACAATCACTGCCATATTCGGCTAAGTTTGAGACTGTCTCAGGAACAGAGTTTTTTCGGGTAATACATGACAGACAGGTTAAGGTGTGTAGACTTTGCATTCAGCCGGGCCACGTCCTGCGGGAGTGTCCGGAATTCTATTGCCATAAGTGTGGCGAGCAGGGGCATTATGCCAGAGAGTGTCACGGTAGGACTGCACAAAAGTGCTCTTTATGCCACAATTTAATGACAGAGTGCATCTGTAATCAGAGTGATGAGGAGGGTGGTGTTCTTTCTGAGCTGGGGCACGAATCTCTTCCCTGTACTGTGATGAGAGCTGAGAGAGGAGAGGGTGAAATGAGTGCATCAGAGGTGGAAGATGTGGCTCATCAGAACAAGTGGGCAGACCCGGGTGCAGAGGCTGAAAGTCAGCCCGCTGCAGGGGAAGCTCTGGTTGGCAAAGGCAAAGTGATCCCACAGCTGGAGTCCAGTTGGGAGGGTGTAACTCTGGATAGATACGCAGTGAGTCCAGAAAGAGAGAGTGGACAGGCTGTGTTTGTGAAAGAGTCCGCTCTGGAAAACAATGTAAGTCCTGTGGTTATCCCAGAAGATGCAAGTACACCAGATGAGGCACAATCCTCCGGGTTACCGTGCGCTCAGCCGGAGCCTGCTCAGCCGGAGCCTTCTCAGCCGGAGCCTTCTCAGCCGGAGCCTTCTCAGCCGGAGCCTTCTCAGCCGGAGCCTTCTCAGCTAAAACCCTCAAATCAGCAGCGCACAGTTTTCATATTCCCTGGAATAGATGATGATGATTCGGGCACCAGCTCAGAAATGGAGGTTACCCAATTTACCAATGTAAGGAAAAGGCACAATGAAAGGAAAAGTAGAATAAGAAATAAAAGAAACAAGGAAAAAATAGTAAGCAATAAATGACAGTCCAAATCACACTAACCTTTACTCTGCTCATGCTGCACGTGACATCTCTTAATGTCAATGGTCTCCGCACTAAAGCCAAAATAGATTCCGTCTTAACAACTTTAAAGGTAGATATTTTATGTCTACAGGAAACTTGGTGGGATCAAGACAGTCTTCATTATGCAACCAAATGCTGGGATGGTCCGATTTATTCAAACTTTGGCTCAGATAAATCTTGTGGGGTGGCCATCCTTTTTAAAGAGAATACTGTTGCAAATATAAATGAAATATATAAAGATGATCAAGGTAGAGTTCTAATTATAGACTTCTCTACAAATAGTGAGAAGTACAGAATTATAAATGTATATGCAGCAAACAGTGAGGGTGATAGAAAACTATTCTTTATCAGCTTAAAGAGATGGGTTTGTAAAAATGTGATGATTACGGGTGATTTTAATGTGGCATTGACAAAATGCGATGTTTCTATAAACAATACATTTAAAAATGATTGTAGTAGAGCAGCATTAAGGAATTTAATAGATGAACACAACCTAGTGGAAGTATGGAGAGTGTTAAATCCTGCAGAGAGGGCATTCTCCAG
>NW_025729980.1:0-522 GCF_021292245.1 Micropterus dolomieu
CTAAACCCATTTGTTGAATCAGTCACTCTTTTGGCAAAACCTTAAACAAGTTCAGGTAGTTAAAACACTGTTTGCAAATCTCATCCACTCTTTTTGCAAAACTCATTTAGCTAATTGTGCAGTCTGTTGTCACTACCATTTCACATGGTAAAACACAATTTGCAGATCTCACTTAGACTTTTCAGCTGAACTCTAAACATATTCTCATTCTCAAAACACATTCTGCACTCTAATGCACATGTCTTCCATACTGGTAAACACAAGTGGCAACAATCAAATATAAATAGAGAATTGATTAACACAATTGATTAAACACAACCTTCAAAATTCATTTCACTTGTTTCAAATCATGTGACACAATCAATCTAAGCCAGTTCAGAGAGCAAATTGTCCGGCCCTGACAACTGTTTACAGTACTGATTGTTCAATAGATTTTGACTGGTTGCAGGTTCATATCAACAAAGAACAAGAATTACAGTACAAGAAACAAAGGACAAGGTTATGAGAGACAGAACTGTAAAA
>NW_025729981.1:0-917 GCF_021292245.1 Micropterus dolomieu
AACATTTTACCACAAACGTGTTTCCTGTTTTTCAGAGTCAGAGGAGGGACGGGGAGGAAAGAGTGAGGAACAAAGTTTCCTTTCTGCAATATCTGATAGATGACGGGTTTCCTCTTAATGTCAGGGAGTCATTTCATCATCATCCGAACACAATCAAGCCCACAGCTGATCAACAAACACAAATACATCCACAAATAGCAGCTCTCTGCCTGCTGGTGATCAACAAAGACATTCTGACGCATCAGCTGCTGGAACGTTGTCGACATGAACAGGACTGAATGTGAGATCTGATATGATGTTTCTGACTCCGCCTCCATTCATTATCATTATCATCGTCCTGCTGATTCATTAAGGGCTGCAGCTAACTAGCATGTTTGAGGACATGGCATGATTTATGATGATGATGAGTTCGAAGCTACATATTTTAAACATCAGATGAACCTGGTGTACAGTGAGCGAGCGAGTTTGTGTCAAACTGACTCAACCACAGAGAAGAATCCTCGTGTTGTAACAGATGAACCGTGTGACTGCAGCGCTCAGCTAAAACATTCTTCTGTCACAAATATTAAACATTAAACCGTCTGACAGTTTCTAAGTTTTCTAACTTTGGTTTTTGTTTGAGTGCAGCCTCTGAGATGTGATGCATGGATGGATGGATGGATGAATGATTGAGTGAATGGATGAATAAATGCATGGATGGATGAGTGATTGAATGAATGGATGAATAAATGCATGGATGGATGAGTGATTGAATGAATGGATGAATAAATGCATGGATGGATGAGTGATTGAATGAATGGATGAATAAATGCATGGATGGATAGTATCTGTGTGTTGGACTCACCGAGCAGCAGAGACACAGATGAAGCCTTCATGTTGTCTGGATGTCGACTGTCAGTCAGTTTGAACAGCAGAGT
>NW_025729982.1:0-994 GCF_021292245.1 Micropterus dolomieu
CCCCCAGCAAAGTATGCCTGCTCTGTCCCCATCCATCGCTGTAGACAACACCAGACTCCATAATGTGGAACACTTGCCATATCTTGGCAGCCATCTCTCCTCCAAAGCATAACATTGATATTGAAATACATTATTGTCTCAGTTATGCCAGCCAAGCCTTCTCAAGACTGAGACAAAGGGTTTTGGAAAACCACGACCTTCAGCTCAGAACAAAAATTTTGATGCATGTGATTCACACAAAATTAATGGTCACATTTTTGGTTTAATTTAATGTAATATATTTTGTAGCACTGTTTATATTCATTTAAAAGTGAGTCGAGTAATGCCATCAAGGCTTCTGTATTACAAACATGTATACGACCACGACAGTAGGGGGCAGCAGAGTGCTCGCCTTGATGGGGACTGTTTAGATGACGTAGCTGTCGTAACCTCGACATTCTGGCGACCGCACGAATGGCAGCAAGTTTCCTCTGCTTGATTATTTCTCCTGTTTTATAGGTCAGTACGGTGTACAAAAGATAAATAAATAATAAATAAGCATAGTAAATCATTAGCCCTTATGTTTAAGATGTTTTTAGGATTCACAATGTGTTTTGTTGTTTTCAGATAAGATACTCTGACTCGGCGGACGCCTGTTGAGAATGAGAGTAATGGCAGACACACTCCCGCTCCCTGATTAATGTAGAGTTCAAGTGTTAATGTTTACAACTCCTGTGCACTTTGTTAGTTTTACATTTCAAGTGTTTATCTGTATTTTGTTTAAAAAGCTATATCGATCAATATAATTTTCTTTGAATGCTAATATGCCGCCAGACGTTACAAAACGGCTGTTAGTACAGTCAACAGTGATGTTAGTGAGGACATAAACAATATACACGAGAGGTTTACATTGCCGAAATGATTCATATGAGACAAAATAACTATGTGGCATACTTTCCATATTTGTGTATAAATCAATAAATTTTTATGCTGGATTTTTGTTTTTTTCCCCCAG
>NW_025729983.1:0-1547 GCF_021292245.1 Micropterus dolomieu
ACACAAATACAAGTATAAGTATATTTGAAAAATAAAACCCCTTATACATTCATACTTGAAATTAAATTCAACAAATTCTGAAGTAGAATTTTACAAATTTTCTTTTTTACAAGCCAGCTGATGTTATTGTACGCGTCATTCATCTGTGCAGACTATCCAGTAATCTCTTCAGTTCTGATTACAGATCTTAAACAGATAAAGCTTTCTTCTCACAGATCCATCGATGTTTCTCATCACACTTCACAGCTTTCCATTTCTTGGAAGGTGTCCCTCCGACAGAAATCACACAATGAGCTTCACCAGAAGGTGTTTCTGTCAAGTAGCTGAGGAAAGAACGTGATGGTTAGATCCCAGCTGACACATTTTATTATTCATGGTGTTTAGAAAATCATCTTACTCTTGAGTCTTTAGAAAAGTTCCATTGATCCACGTCCAATTTCCAGCTTCAGCTCTCAGGCCAATCCAGTAGCCATAACTGCCCCAGTTAAAGTCGACATATTCCTGATGTTCACAGAAAGACAATATCAGTTTATCATGTTTAACCACTGTACTGACAAAAACACTCTGTGGCTTTAACTGTTTCTGACTTCATGCAGCTTCTTTTCTAAACCCTCTAAATCAGCTAAATAATCCACACATTGATCTCCATCCTTTTTTCGTCATATACACAGAAAATACATTTGACATTTTTACTGTATATCTCTAGTGTTATCAAGGTTTGTCTGAGATTCTCCTGTGCAGGAATATCACACTATAGGTTTTGATCAGTAGAGTTCACATTTATCATGCATGAAAATTTCAAGTACATTCCAGCTGTGTTAAGAAATACATACATTTTTATTTAGTGTTTTCATTTTTGTATAATATATATAATTTTCAATTATAATTAATTAGATTGCATCTCAGGGGGAGAAATTTTATATTTCACAGAGAAGAGAATGGTTTTTATTTCTGCTTTGAAGTTGTGACAGTTGTTTAGTTAGCGGTGAACGCTGAACTGATGGTGGCAAGTTTTCTACTTTAGTGGTTTTAAATCACACTCTTCATCTGCAACATCTTCTCACACTGCTGCATTTCACCTTTCATCAACCGACAGTAACTTTTATCACGATCAAAAAGATTTACCCGTTTTTTTTTGTTTATTGATGAATGTCTGACAACAGAGAGACAGTTATCAGATATTTAAACTCTTTGCTTTAATAAACACACTGTGGCCTACAGACTCAGTGTGTTCAGACAGAAAATACATTTTCATTTCATATAGGCTGTCATAAAAATGTTCAGTGTTCTCATTACCTTCTCCTTTTGATCAAGTTTAACAACCAGATCTGAAATCTTTCCTCTGCAGTCTTCTCGAGCTTCTTCCCAGGTTTTCTGATCAGAAACATCAGCGTCATTAATCGCATAGCAGCTGGATTCTGAGAGTATCCAACCATCCTGACAAGCTTTACACTGTCTGTCTGAAACAACAGAGACAAACCAATAAACAACATTACTGCATTGTGATATTGTTATTAATATTGTCGGTTATTTTTTTACTTCATTAA
>NW_025729984.1:0-726 GCF_021292245.1 Micropterus dolomieu
ACACACACACAGACACACACACAAACACACACACACACACAGACACACACTGAGACACACACAGAGACACACACACAGAGACACACACTGAGACACACACTGAAACACACACACACACTGAGACACACACTGAGACACACACAGAGACACACACTGAGACACACACACACACTGAGACACACACTGAAACACACACACAGACACACACTGAAACACCCACAGAGACACACACACTGAGACACACACAGACACACACACTGAGACACACACACAGACATACACTGAGACACACACTGAGACACACACTGAGACACACACACACATAGAGACACACACACACACTGAGACACACACACACACTGAGACACACACAGACACACACACACTGAGTCACACACACACTGAGACACACACACAGAGACACACACAGACACACACAGACACACTGAGACACACACACTGAGACACACACACAGAGACACACACTGAGACACACACACAGACACAGACACACACTGAGACACACACTGAGACACACACTGAGACACAAACAGAGACACACACACTGAGACACACACACACACACACACACACTGAGACACACACTGAGACACACACACACACACACACACCTCCTCCCAATTGAAACCCAGCTGCCACGCATCAGTGATGGGCAGGTCAGCCGCAGCAGCCACAATGAAGGACAACATCATTAAGCTCGATATC
>NW_025729985.1:0-468 GCF_021292245.1 Micropterus dolomieu
AAAGTCCACAAGGCAGCGATAATTAAAAGCTCCATTTCTTATGATCAATAGTAAGCCTATTAGAAGAAGGCGCAAGGGTGAAGCTTGTTATCTTTGGGAGAGCGCTGGGAGAGGGTTGGTGAGGACGGGGGCGGAGGTGAACAGGGACTTGAGGTGGGAGAAGGCTGCAGCGTCCTCTGGAGACCAGACAAAAGGGACCGAAGTGGAAGTGAGGGGGGCGGCGACAGTGCTGAAATTGCGGATAAAGCGGCGGTAAAAGTTTGCGAAACCGAGGAAGCGTTGCAGTTGCTTTACTGAGGTGGGAGTGGGCCAGTCCGCGACCGCCTGGATCTTAGAGGGGTCGACGCGGAGCCGCCCCCTTTCAATAACGAAACCGAGGAACTGGACGGAGGGTGTGTGAAACTCACATTTCTCTGCTTTAACAAAAAGCCTGTTCTCCAGAAGCCGCTGCAGGACCAGACGAACATG
>NW_025729986.1:0-1801 GCF_021292245.1 Micropterus dolomieu
AAAGACTGCTGTTACAGTTATGTGCAGAAAAGTCAGTTCGTTTATACACTTCTTCAATACCAGCAAAAACAACGCCTCCCTTTTTTTCTCTCACCCTGGACTGACTATAGTTGAAGAACGTTTTGGGACTTTCCATGAACATAATTCATTTGCGGCCATCAGGACACAGACAGCAGGCCTAGCTTGTTTTCCTTCAAATCATTAGTTATACACAGGGCTGGAAACTTTGGCTCACCGGCCAATGGGACTGCTAGATGAAAAAATCCACCGGCCAAGATAATAACTTTCCTTTTTATGTCACATAAACATTTGTTTCAGTACTTTTAATTGAGATAATTGAGATTGAGCTTGGGGTGGTGATGGAGCAGTGGATGAGACGCATACTTTGCTGTGAGAGACCCGGGTTCAAGTCCACTGTGAGACACCAATGTGTCCAAGACACCCCTCGTTGCCCCGCTTAATATTAATTGTAGGTTGTTTTCAGTTATTAAATCTTTGTGCAAGAAAAACCCTCTACATTGGTCTCTAATTTATTAATGCTAAGTACTAACAAAAAAATCACAACCTATGCCAAAACCACTCCAGGTACTCCAAGCACGACTTGACTGCTCCCGACTCCACTCCCCTAACGCCCAACCCCTTCCATATCTACACCAATCAAAGCCAAGACACCTGAATTGAACATAAACAATGAACGCCCCTAATCAGCGTGTTACACGATTTTAGACCCCCGTGTACAGCGGGGACCAATTTAAGTGCGACATACATCAAAAAACAACGCTGATCCGCTCTTAGCTACCGTCAAACATATATTAAATGGAGATACGTTTACCCGCCAATGTGGCAGGTAGCCTTCCAACATTTAGCTGCCAAACAAACAAAAAAAAAAAAAAAACTGCATTTGGCGCTTGGTGGTGTTAATTTCCAGCCCTGGTTATACATGTGCTGATATGTATCTATCAAATGTATCAAAGTTGCATCTCTCTCTCTCTCTCTCTCTCATATATATATATATATATATATTATATATTTATATAGATTATATAAAATTACATGCTCATTAAAGTGTTGAATTTGAGATAACTGTAAGTGGAAATTTCTAACGGCATTATTAATTAGCGAATAAAGCGAAATATATGATCTGGAATAAACGCTAGGCATCACTAACTGGTGACATGACGTTGTAGCTAAATACAGGTGCATCTCAAAAAAATTAGAATATTGATTAAAAGGTCAAATGCACTGAACAAGACAGAGGTTAAATGCTCAGGAAAGCTTTGGGTCAATTAGCTGATTAGGGCTCTTCTAGGGTCGACGTTTCTGTTATCCTTCTCTATCTTAATGCTTCTTTTCTTAGCGCGCTGTAAGGTCACCTGACGACAAGGTGGTTTCCAGCATCCAACCTCTGGTCCGCTCACACTGGAGAGGTCACCCCCAGGTGTTATCCTGGACAGCCCTACCCTCCCTCAGTGTGGGGAGGATGGAGAAATACAGACTGTATGAACCTGCTGTTCAAAATAATATCAGTGTGACGTGTGGCCCTGATTTTCTAATTGTGTCGCAGAGTGACAGAAGTGACGAGTCAGGAGAGGGAACAAAGGCCTATCAGAGAGAGGCTGGAGTTTGTCAATCTTATGGACATGGTTTACTTATTTAGTCCACATGGATACTAGAGAAGAAGTCAGTGACGTGGTCCTCATAGAAAATACTGTGTCATATTTGTAACAGGACCCTGAAGCTGTTTTACCTGAAGGACATCCACACTGTGACCAGGTCCTGCTGTGCTAACTGATATATGTTT
>NW_025729987.1:0-2350 GCF_021292245.1 Micropterus dolomieu
GGTAAGTTTCCTGCCGTGTGTCGTCGCTGGACGTCCCAAAACACAAATCCACTGGGAGCCTCGCCTCCCGCCCAAACATGAGGTAATAAGGCGAAAACACAGTGGCTTCATTTGAAGTGCAGTTGTAGGCGTGGACAAGGTGTACAATGTGCTGACTCCATTTTCTCTTCCTGCTTGGCTCCAGAGTTCCGAGCATGTTTAACAGAGTCCTGTTAAACCTCTCAGGCTGGGGATCCCCTTGAGGATGATATGGCGTTGTCCTTGATTTTTCAATCCCAAGTGTGCTAAGTACCTCGTGTATAAGCCTGCTTTCAAAATCTCTCCCTTGATCGCTGTGCATCCTCTTTGGCAATCCATAATGGACGAAGTATTTCTCCATCAACACCTTCGCCACCATAGAGGCTTTTTGGTCTTTCGTTGGAAAAGCTTGGGCGTAGCGTGTATAGTGATCAGTAATAACCAGGACATTTTCTGTATTGCTTGAGTCAGGTTCAATAGACAAAAAGTCCATGCAAACAAGGTCCAGTGGTCCATCACTTTGTAAATGAGACAGTGGAGCAGCTTTCTTGGGTAGAGTCTTTCTCTTTATGCAGCGCATGCAGCACTTGCAGTATTCTTCCACATCCGACTTCATCCGTGGCCAGTAGAATCTGCCTTTAATGAGGCCGTATGTTTTTTCAGAGCATAAATGACCACAGTCATCATGCAGGGATGTCATTACCATCTTCCTATACTTCTCTGGCAAGACTAGCTGAGAGCGATGGGGTTTGTCAGGGGTACTTGTGACTCGATACATGACCCCTTGTCGTATCGTCAACCGATCCCACTCTCTTAGTAACAGAGGGCAGGTTGGATGCTTTGTCTTGTCAACCTGTGTCAAATCTCCTTTGTTGAGAGCTGACCATATCTCGCCAATGCCAGGGCATTCACGTTGGGCATCTGACAGCTCAGTAGGACTCAAGATGGGCATTGTCTTTACACTCAAGGTAGACATATTACAGTAGGCTTGAGGGACAGCAAGTGAAGAAGGTCCCAATTAGTCAATTGCCCTACCAGGAGATGGCTTTCTACGTTTATTTTCTTCAGCCGTCTGGCATATGGCTCTCACACCGGCTTCAGATATGTCTTTCCACTCCGGTACTTGAGTGGGTGTCGGGTGTGGCCGACGAGAAAGGGCATCTGCATCAATGTTTTGAACCCCCGCTCTGTACTTGAGGCTGAAGTCATATGTAGACAATGCGGCAAGCCAGCGATGACCTGTGGCATCTAACTTGGCCGACGTCAACACATAAGTCAACGGGTTGTTATCGGTCCTGACTTCAAACTTCACCCCATACAGGTAGTCATGCAGTTTGTCCACGACCGCCCACTTCAATGCCAAAAACTCTAATTTATGAGCAGGGTAATGTCGCTCAGACGGGGTTAGGCTTCTACTGACGAAAGCGACGGGTCTTAACCCTTCACCTTGATCTTGGTACAACACGCCACCTAGACCTTCTTGGCTAGCGTCAACGTGTAATACATAGGGAAGCTGTGGGTTCGCAAAAGCTAACACCGGAGCTTGAGTAAGCCTCTGCTTCAGCTCTACCAAGGCGGCTTCACACTTGTCATCCCACCTACAACCAAAAGGCTCTGACGGGTTCAGGTAGAGGTCATCCTGTTTTCCCTTGGATTTCTTGGCAGTTGGTGGGTAGCCGGACAACAGTTGGTGCAATGGATAGGCAACTTTGGAGTAATCTTTCACAAAGCGTCTATAGTACCCGCAGAATCCAAGAAATGACCGCAAAGCAGTCACAGTGTTTGGTCTGGGCCACGTGGTTACTGCTTCAGTCTTCTCTGGATCGGTTGACACTCCATCTTGAGATATGATATGCCCCACGTAAGTCACTGACGGTTGACAAAACTGGCATTTATCCAGCGACAGCTTAAGACCTTCATCCTTCAATCGGTCAAGCACCTTTAACAACCTTGCCTCATGCTCTTCAAGTGTCGCTCCAAACACAATGAGATCATCCAGATAGACCAGGACTTCAAGCAAGTTCATATCCCCAACTGTTTGTTCCATGATCCGCTGAAAGGTTGCTGGAGCCCCTGACACTCCTTGCGGCATCCTTTCAAATTGGTAGAAACCAACTGGGCAGATGAAGGCTGTCTTTTCTTTATCTGAGTCCCTCATAGGCACTTGGTAATATCCACTGCGGAGGTCTAGCACACTAAACCACTTGCTTCCATTGAGACAGGCCAGTGCATCTTCAATCCTTGGTACTGTGTACTGATCAGGAACAGTGCGTCGGTTTAGTGTCCTAAAGTCCACACACATCCTTATCTTGCCAGTCTTCTTTCTCACCAC
>NW_025729988.1:0-2003 GCF_021292245.1 Micropterus dolomieu
ATCTTATTGCAGAGTGTGCTCTCTATAAACGAAAGCCCCAGCCTCCAGTGGCTAAACCGCCAAAAGGAGTTGGGTTGATTAAGACTGTGTCTCCCTGTGATCGTCAGCTGGCTGTAGGGGAACCTGACGAATGCTTCAGGCCTTTTATTTCCCAGGGTCTGGTATCCCTCACCGGTAAACCTGATGATCAGCGCCCAGTCACAGTGCTGAGGGACACGGGTGGCTCACGCTCATTTATCTTAGCTAGCGTACTGCCATTGAACCCTCAATCTGCCCGTGATGTGAGCGCTGTAGTTCGAGGTATCAGGATGAGCTTTGTACCTGCTCCTTTACATTCTATTCATGTGCAGTCCAAGCTAGTGTCTGGTTTCTTTCCCGTCGCTGTTGGGTCTCATTTTCCTGTTGATGGTGTAGATTTTATCCTAGGAAATTACATTGCTGGTGGAAAGGTTTTTCCAGACCCAGAGGTGGTGGATACTCCTATCCCTGAAGTTGAATCTGATGAGTTGGTTCAAAAGCACCCTGGAGTGTTTTCGGTCAGTGTGTTGACTAGGGCACAAGCGCGTAAGCAGACCAAAGGGGTGGATCTTTCAGATTCATTGTTCCCCTCTGTGTTTAGGGAGGACCAATTGCCCTCTAGAGGTGGGGCAGAGAACCGTCTAACACAGGTGCCTGTAAATGCTGCCTCCTCAGTCACTGTTCCTGAGATAACCTTGCCATTAACCCGCGAGGTCCTTATCAATGCTCCTCCCTGGCGAAATGTTTTGCTGCAGCTGGGTGTGATGCTAGTGAGCGAGCAAGTCAGCAGCATTTTCTTGTTGAGGATGAAGTGTTAATGCGCAAGTGGGTTCCTCATGGTGGGACGGCCGACGATCTGACTGGGGTTCGCGACACTGTTTATCAGTTTGTAGTTCCGGTGGGGTGGCGCCGGCATGTGCTAGAGCTAGCACATGAGCACTTGTGGTCGGGTCACCTAGGCGTCGCCAAGACTTACAACCATGTGCTTAGACATTTTTTCTGGCCAGGCATGAAGGCCGATGTAGCGCGCTACTGCAGAACTTGCAGTACATGCCAGATCGTGGGGAAACCAAACCAGATTGTGCCACCTGCCCCACTGCATCCAGTTCCTGCTGTTGGTGAACCATTTGAGCATGTCATTGTGGATTGTGTTGGTCCCTTGCCTAGAACTAAGTCAGGGAACCAGTTTCTGCTAACTGTGATGTGCGTGTCCACCCGTTTTCCTGAGGCTGTGCCCTTAAGAAAAATTACCGCTCCCGCCATCATGAAAGCTCTCACAAAATTCTTCACCACCTTTGGACTGCCGAAAGTTGTACAAACCGACCAAGGTACCAACTTCCTTTCCAAGACTTTCCGTCAGACCTTGCAAGCACTGGGAATTTCACACTCTGTTTCTAGCGCTTATCACCCGGAATCACAAGGTGCGCTTGAGCGTTGGCACCAGACGCTCAAGTCCGCGTTGAAGAAATTCTGCTATGACACGTCCAGGCAACCCCTCCGTTTCCTTGGTTTGTGGCGGGGCTGAACCTGATGATGGCTTAGCAGGGCTCGATGAAGGTCACCAGGGTGGTAGGTTGCCCAATTCAAAGCTCTTGTCTAGCCTAGAGGCACATTTGTCCTACCTCCCCCCGAGACAACGTGATGATATAATGGTGTTGATAACCTCTCATCTCCCTCTGTTTAGCGATGTGCTATCCCAGACCACTGTACTGCGTCACGATATCGACGTTGGGACAGCTGCCCCCATAAAGCAGCATGCATATCGTTGTCCGCTGGCTAAGAGAGAAATGATGAAAGAGGAAGTTGATTACATGGTACGAAATGGGTTAGCCCGACCCAGCTGTAGCCCATGGAGTTCGCCATGTTTACTTACTCCTAAGTCCGACGGTACACCACGTTTCTGCACAGACTTTCGTAAGGTAAATGCAGTGACCGTCCCAGACTCGTTCCCGTTGCCCAGGATGGAGGACTGCATAGATAGTATT
>NW_025729989.1:0-1168 GCF_021292245.1 Micropterus dolomieu
GAAATGTTTGAGGAACTAAAAGCACAATCAGCTTGATGTTGAGGAGAAGGGCTGTGCAGCAGAGAGGCTGTTTAGTTTCTTCATTCTACTGCAGTGGAAGAACATTACTCATCTGCTGTCTGTCTGGCTTTAACAACTCCAAAGACATGTTGCTTTACCTCTTTTTACTTTGCTCTCACTTCATAGGTGAGTGTTGGAACACAGATGAAAGGCTCATTAACCTGCTGGATTAACCAGATATTTGGTCTACATTTCAGAACTAGAGATTTCTCTGTGGAAGGGAACAACTTCCATGATAGAAACAGACATTTGGTTTATTGAATGAATCCAGAAAGTCAAGAACCTCCGTTGAGTCTCTTGATGTTAGAATCTCTTGCAGACTAACTGACATGAATGACTCATTTTGCAGCCCTGGGTTCCATGAACAGCATAATGCCAGAAAGTCCTGAAGAACATGTTGCAGAGGGAGGAAACATCAACCTGACCTGTAAATATGAGGGTGCTATCTACAGTATCCAGTGGTACCGACAATACCAGAGATCCAGACCAGAGTTCCTGCTCTCCATCACAGAGGGAGGAACGATTCATCCACCTGGTTCTGTTTTCTCAGCTCACATTAATAAAGAAGAGAAACGTGTGAATCTGGAGATCATCTCAGCTAAAGTGACAGACTCTGCTGTGTACTACTGTGCTCTGCAGCCCACAGTGACAGGAAACACCAAAACTCTGTACAAAAACCTTTGAAGCAAAGACAACAGAATACTCCACAACGTCCACTAGAGGGAGTCACACACTGTTAAACTGCAGTGTGATGATGAAGTCTGGATTTGTTGAAGTGGTGATAGAAGCAACTTTAAATGAAGCACTACAGATAAAACACAATAAACAAAAACAGACAGGAATTGGAGATACTTCCAAAGTATCTCCAATTCCACTCTAGCAGACTGTTTTCACAGACAATTGAAACACACCCCTGAAGGACCTTTTTTTGTTGGTGACTGTAACCATTGCAAGCTGAAGCTGTGCTGCCTGGTTTGAAGCAATATCTAGACTGTAATACTAAACCCCCATTTGCACCTCTCACCATAATGTTGTCCATTTAATTCCCACCTACAAGTCCCTGCTCAAAAGCAGGAGAGCACAAGTAAAAGTGTACATGTTTGGAACA
>NW_025729990.1:0-386 GCF_021292245.1 Micropterus dolomieu
AGAAACAATTTTTCAACCACCATCTATGATACAGTGACCTGCTGTTGAGAACTTGCACCTGAGCTTTCACAATAAGACAGATGAAGCTTAAAGATCTCTTTATTGCACCACCAAGTCAGCTGAGACTTTCTGCAAAAAGACTGCTGTTACAGTTATGTGCAGAAAAGTCAGTTCGTTTATACACTTCTTCAATACCAGCAAAAACAACGCCTCCCTTTTTTTCTCTCACCCTGGACTGACTATAGTTGAAGAACGTTTTGGGACTTTCCATGAACATAATTCATTTGCGGCCATCAGGACACAGACAGCAGGCCTAGCTTGCTTTCCTTCAAATCATTAGTTCTACACAGGGCTGGAAACTTTGGCTCACCGGCCAATGGGACTGC
>NW_025729991.1:0-343 GCF_021292245.1 Micropterus dolomieu
CTGAGACTCACCTGTCTTCCTCCCGTCCTCTGAGACTCTCCTGTCCTCCTCCCGTCCTCTGAGACTCACCTGTCCTCCTCTTGTCCTCCTCCCGTCCTGAGACTCTCCTGTCCTTCTCCTGTCCTCTGAGACTCTCCTTTCCTCCTCCCGTACTCTTGAGACTCACCTGTCCTCCTCTTGTCCTCCTCCCGTCCTGAGACTCTCCTGTCCTCCTCTTGTCCTCCTCCCGTCCTCTGAGACTCTCCTGTCCTCCTCCCGTCCTCTGAGACTCACCTGTCCTCCTCCTGTCCTCCTCCCGTCCTCTGAAACTCACCTGTCCTCTTCCTGTCCTCCTCCCGTCCTC
>NW_025729992.1:0-436 GCF_021292245.1 Micropterus dolomieu
TACACAAAGAACCAGAGACTGGAGAACCTCAGTTACACAAAGAACCAGAGACTGGAGAACCTCAGTTACACAAAGAACCAGAGACTGGAGAACCTTGCCCCACAAACACACACACACACAGAACCAGAGACTGGAGAATCTCATGTACACACACACATACTGAACCAGAGACTGGAGAATCTCATGTACACACACACATACTGAACCAGAGACTGGAGAACCTCAGGTACACAAACACACACACACACACAGAACCAGAGACTGGAGAACCTCAGGTACACAAACACACACACACACACACACACAGAACCAGAGACTGGAGAACCTCAGGTACACAAACACACACACACACACACAGAACCAGAGACTGGAGAACCTCAGGTACACAAACACACACACACACACACAGAACCAGAGACTGGAGAACCTCAGGTAC
>NW_025729993.1:0-479 GCF_021292245.1 Micropterus dolomieu
CTCCACCACCACCTCCACCACCTCACTGTGTTTCAGTCTCCACCACCACCTCCACCACCACCACCACCACCTCACTGTGTTTCAGTCTCCACCACCACCACCACCTCACTGTGTTTCAGTCTCCACTACCACCACCACCTCACTGTGTTTCATTCTCCACCACCACCTCCACCACCACCATCTCACTGTGTTTCAGTCTCCAACACCACCACCTCAACTCACTGTGTTTCAGTCTCCACCACCACCACCACCACCACCACCTCAACTCACTGTGTTTCAGTCTCCACCACCACCACCACCACCACCACCACCTCACTGTGTTTCAGTCTACACCACCACCACCACCACCTCACTGTGTTTCAGTCTCCACCACCACCTCCACCACCTCACTGTGTTTCAGTCTCCACCACCACCACCTCAACTCACTGTGTTTCAGTCTCCACCACCACCACCACCACCTCACTGTTTTTCAGTCTCCA
>NW_025729994.1:0-671 GCF_021292245.1 Micropterus dolomieu
CCCCCCAACACAGATCCAAACCTGCTGAGACACAGACCCCCCAACACAGATCCAAACTGCTGAGATACAGACCCCCCAACACAGATCCAAACCTGCTGAGACACAGACCCCCCAACACAGATCCAAACTGCTGAGATACAGACCCCCCAACACAGATCCAAACCTGCTGAGATACAGACCCCCCAACACATATCCAAACCTGCTGAGACACAGACCCCCCAACACAGATCCAAACTGCTGAGACACAGACCCCCCAACACAGATCCAAACCAGCTGAGACACAGACCCCCCAACACATATCCAAACCTGCTGAGACACAGACCCCCCAACACAGATCCAAACTGCTGGGACACAGACCCCCCAACACAGATCCAAACCAGCTGAGACACAGACCCCCCAACACAGATCCAAACTGCTGAGACACAGACCCCCCAACACAGATCCAAACTGCTGAGACACAGACCCCCCAACACAGATTCAAACTGCTGAGACACAGACCCCCCAACACAGATCCAAACACAGAGCCCCCAACACAGATCCAAACCTGCTGAGACACAGACCCCCCAACACAGATCCAAACTGCTGGGACACAGACCCCCCAACACAGATCCAAACACAGACCCCCCAACACAGATCCAAACCTGTTGAGACACAGACCCCCCAACACAGAT
>NW_025729995.1:0-309 GCF_021292245.1 Micropterus dolomieu
GTTGTACAGGAGCGAGTTTCCCTGGCGGACAGGCCAGTTTATGTGTTGTACAGGTGCGAGTTTCCCTGGCGGACAGGCGAGTTTATGTGTTGTACAGGTGCGAGTTTCCCTGGCGGCCAGGCGAGTTTATGTGTTGTACAGGTGCGAGTTTCCCTGGCGGCCAGGCGAGTTTATGTGTTGTACAGGTGCGAGTTTCCCTGGCGGACAGGCCAGTTTATGTGTTGTACAGGTGCGAGTTTCCCTGGCGGACAGGCGAGTTTATGTGTTGTACAGGAGCGAGTTTCCCTGGCGGACAGGCCAGTTTATGTG
>NW_025729996.1:0-425 GCF_021292245.1 Micropterus dolomieu
AGGCCACCTTCAGCCGGAGGTCCTCACTCACAAACAGACGCTCATTCCTGGGTGGACATTCAGGAAAAGGATCCAGTCCGCCTGGAAGTCCCTAGCCAGGATCAGACGCTCTCCCGTCCAAGTCCTAAGCAGGCCCTGCCAAGCCTGGCTTCCGAGATCAGGCGAGATCGGGCAGTCCCAGGCCGGAATGGCCGTAAGCTGCCTTTGCACACCCAAGACGGGCCTTCAAAACACGATGTAACATTTACACAGCAATGTGTACAGGATAGGGAGAAAAAGAAGCAGCAGCAGCGCCCCCTGCTGTTTCCTAAAGAGACGTTCAAAAGAGCTCCTTTCACCGAAGCGCCCTCTGCCGTTTTTCGAAGGCGAAGCGAAAAAGGCTTACAGCACCGGGTATTCCCAGGCGGTCACCCGTCCAAGTACTA
>NW_025729997.1:0-16977 GCF_021292245.1 Micropterus dolomieu
TGCTCTTAGGAACCTTAAGTGCAGCAGAAATTTTTTTGTAACCTTGGCCAGATCTGTGCCTTGCCACAATTCTGTCTCTGAGCTCTTCAGGCAGTTCCTTTGACCTCATGATTCTCATTTGCTCTGACATGCACTGTGAGCTGTAAGGTCTTATATAGACAGGTGTGTGGCTTTCCTAATCAAGTCCAATCAGTATAATCAAACACAGCTGGACTCAAATGAAGGTGTAGAACCATCTCAAGGATGATCAGAAGAAATAGACAGCACCTGAGTTAAATATGAGTGTCACGGCAAAGGGTCTGAATACTTATGACCATGTGATATTTCAGTTTTTCTTTTTTAATAAATTTGCAAAAAATTCTACATTTCTGTTTTTTTCTGTCAAGATGGGGTGCTGAGTGTACATTACTGAGAAATAAAATGAACTTTTTTGATTTTTGGAAAATGGCTGCAATGAAACAAAGAGTGAAAAATTTAAAGGGGTCTGAATACTTTCCGTACCCACTGTAAATGCATGATTTATACTCCTGCGTCGGGTCTTTGTGCGTAGACCCGACGCAGGAGAATAAATCACGCTTAATGGTCTGTTAGTAGTTTTTAATGGGATGTTGTTTATAGGTGTTGAAATTTGTAAATAACAAATAGATTTTCCAATTAACCTAATTAGAAACTTTGTTAATCCTACATTTCATACTCGTATCATTTAAAGCATATTTAGTTTTCAATGTAATGTAAAGAAAATATCACTATAATTGTTTCTCATTTCCAACTGCTAGTTTACCTTCCTTCAGTTTCAGACTTTTTGAGGCAGGTGACTCTGGTACCACCTCCTTAATGAAGATCCCCTCTTTCCCACCTCCACCATAAACGAGACCTTCTGAACATCCATCTTTGGCTGTTTTCACTATCAACCCAGACTCAGGGCTATGAACTTCCTGCCAACACATCAAAACAGATAGGATAAAATAATTTTACCTTAAACTGTGGTATTTATCCCCTGCTGCAGCACAGCCTGAAGGGATTCACAGATACAGTACAGAGAGGAGAAGGTGGGAACGTCTCACCTTTAGTTTACTCATCTTTGGAGTTGAGCGCTTTTCAAACATGGACCCAAGCCCAGACTTTTTAGTTTTCTTTCCACTCCCACTTTTGTAGTGTGGGTCATGCTCCGCTTCACACTAAAAGGAAAATAGAAAGAATATTGTTTAATTATAACTAAACATGATACTGAAAAAAAAAAAGAAAACTGTTGCAGTCAGAGCTTCAGCCTTATTTGAACAAAAAAAGGCGACAGATATGTTTGATCAACAGGCTTTGAAAGTATTTGCACTCAGAGGGTTCATACATGGGAGTAGCTGAGTCTGTATCATTATTGCAACAGTAAACAAAACAGAGAGCCCATCTTACATCACACTGTTGACTGGACACAAATACTGTGTGTGTAGTGGGTAAGTGATATATTGTTCCTTTAAATTATGAATTTGTGCACTCAGTGTACAAATTATATCCACATGTTTAAGATCAAAATAAATTTGTATTAAATCCAAGCTGTCTATACTGGGAGTGCAGAGGGGAAAAGAACAAATGGCTGGATGATGGTGATAATTTAATAACTTAATTCGAGGGAACAAATTGCTACATTGATGGAACAGTTTATAAAACATTGCGCACTGCCTAGCAGGCTTTGTACAACAAACTATAGCATTGTTAGCAGGCTGTGGCTACTTTAAGGTTTTAAAGTAGAAAAAAAGAGCCAATAGAACGTTTTCTTCCATCAAAGGTTTAATTTAAATGTTTAAACAAATTTTTGAGAGTGGTAGCCAAGCACAGCAACTCACCAAACATAAATACAGTTCTCTGTTAACAGCACCATGTAGTTTAGGACTGTTCTGTGTTAGCATATGCACATTGTGGTTACGATTTCAAAGTAATCGTGATGTATGATTTCCATTATATACAATTCCAATTATTATTTTATTTCTACGTATTTGTAACATTTAAGTGTGGGAGCTTCATGTGGAGCAAACACTGATGCAGTCCAGTTAAAGTCTTTGTCAATATCACTAGCCTTTGTTTTAGTGATCCTCACTTTTAGATTTTAGGGCATGCATACTGTAGCTTTGCATAAGCATAAATGAGCTCGATGCACAAGCTTGCTTCTCTTGAACACAAGCTTGTTTTTCTAACTTAATTTGTCTACAGCTTAAACAAAATAGACTGCACAAAGTGTTTTTACAAGTAACCAGGTTCAAGTTTTCGGGGTTAACCCTGGGTTTTCAGTACTACGAAGGTGGTTCACTTTTTACCAGGGTAGATCTCCATGGTAACTTATGCTGAACAGCTAACCTGCTCCGGAGCAGGTTATGTTCCAGATAAGAGTTGAACTCACTTTGTGGTACAGGCCCCTGGTTTCTCCCTGTAACCTGGTTTGTTGTGTCTGTGTGTTACAACATAGTGGTATGTTGGTGCTCTGTACCTCTTTGTCACTGTCTGTGTATTTTTCGGTTTCAGGATACTCCTCGACAGGGGATGATCCTTGAGGGCGCGGCCTCTCTCCCTCTGTGAACTGAGATGGCTCATCACATATCTGCGTGGATATAAGGTCAGTAAACAACGAAAACAGTCACATGGTCTTTTTCCAAAACAGTGTAAATTTCAAATAGATACCATGACATTTGAGTCAGTTTAAATCTGACATCATGCATCTGCCTAAACAGCATCTCCTCTTCTTCAGCCATGTTAAAACTCGTGAAGCTGCGCTTCCAGCATGAACCATAAAGCTGTCGATAAAACTGGATCACAAGTAGTGTGATAACACCTTGCCATGCCAAATGTAGCACTGATTGGGTGTTTGGCTGTTTAATAATTGTCACATTAGTTGTGTGTTTCCAGGGATGGCAATGTTGGCCGGTCTGTCAGTCCAACACTTTTGCCCAGAGCAAAATATCTTAAAAAATAATTTGATTTATTCCCATAAAATTTATTACAGACATTAATGGTCCCCAGAGGATTAATCCCAATGACTTATCAATCAATGACTTGTTTTAAACACAATAAAAATAAACATAAATACATGACAACAATAACAATAGTAGTAAAGTTAATCAATGCATAGACTTAATGTTTTCTGTTTTTACATATTGTTTTTGGGGCGGCTGTGGCTCAGGAGATAGAGCTGGTTGGCCTTGGGCAAGATACTGAACCCTGAATTGCGGCTGTTCCGCCAGTGTATGAATGTGTGTGAATGTTAGTTTCTGTTTGAGCACTTAGGCTCAGTGTATGAATGTGTGTGACTGGTGAATGCAGATGTAGTTTAAAAGTGCTTTGAGTGGTTGAAAAGACTAGAAAGGAGCTATACAAATACAGAGCATTTACATTTTTCTGTTGATTGAAGCCCTTCAGTGACTGATAAAGAAATCAAACGGAATGACAATAAATAAATAAATTAGTAATTTCACTGTCAGTCACAGTGAAGTCACTCACTGAATCGTCCTCTGTACCAGGCTCTGGTGCTCTCAGCCTCCGACCAGCTCCTGTTTACACACAAAAAACGCAGAAAGTAAACTTAACAAAATAACACCTGATATGACATCTTCTTATCGTAATAATATTTTTATAAACAGTAGAGTTTCATTTCAACAGGCTTCGCGAGCACAAGTACTTAACGTCATCTAAAAAAATATGTTGCCCTTTCCATTAGGTAATGTTAGCAGCACCAATCACAGAGCAGCTTAACAAATTCCACTGAATAAATAATGTTGTTTAATGTCATTTTACATGTACAAACACAGCAAATAAAATGCATTGAACAAGAAGTATGTAACTATTTTATAGTCAGTAAACAATATACACTCTGCACTGTACAGAACAGAAGATTAGCACTGGCGTTTATATCTATTTTTTAAGCAGTAAGCTGAGACTTCTACCCAGTCTGACTCCTAGCATTTGTTTTGGGGCTCAGAGAGACTGGAGCCGGTGATGAGACTATTTAGAGTTCTTCCTGGCAATAATTCCCCCAGGGACCCGCTGCCTCCTGCATCTGTTAAGTGATCCTTATCGATCTACAGATTTGATTCTGCAGCCCGTCAAGGCTGCCAAAAAGGGAAAGTCTGATTCCATTTAAAAATGGTTAGTCAGATTATTATTATTACCAGCTCTGACAACTACTCTGTGTTGGATTTGAGTCCATTTTAAACTATGTCTTTATTCAGGCCATATTAATACGAAGTTCATTGTATCAGGATTCATATTTGCAGATACAGTCTATTTGTTCATAGTTCTAATGTTTGGGTTAAAATAATTTTAAGTTTGCGTTTATGTAGGCTTAACGGTTGTGGAGAAAGCGCATTGCTCTGACCACATCTCCACATCTGCAGTGGTTTTAGATCCTCATTGGTCAATAAATTCATGTCATCAAGAGGCCACTGATCAGCAGATGTTATGTTATCAGTAGAAATTAGTAATGAATAGATGCAGTTGTATTGGTTCAATTGCGGATAAAATGTTTTTGGTCTTTGAGCAGCTGATTAAACTTTTTCTGCTGAGTGATAGCTGATACATTATAAAACTAAGAATGTAGTCTTTGTAAGTCTTAATAAAGCACTAAAATCCTCAACTTAAATCAATGAATTTAAGCCAAAAGTGTTTAATGTTTGAACCTGCAACGCTGGATGAGAAGGCCTGTAGTTAAATTCTTTCAGGGTAACAGAGCTCCCAAAAGCAATTAACAATCCAGTAAAGTTAATCAGTGGCCACTTTACAAAAACATTAAATTAATAATCAAAATAGTTGTGTGTATGCTCTGTGTGCCAATACACTCGTTTGGGTCCAGAAGTAGTTCTAAACAGATTTTTATGGATGATATTCTTTTTCTCTTGTTGTTAAAAGCATATCCTCTGTATCAAAACAGCTTCTACACATAGAGGCTAAAACTTTGAATTAAACAAACTTGCACAATGTGCACAGTATTGAACATATATACTGCAGCACCATAGTTTCTCAACTAACCACCACAATGACACCCCACCCACTGCCCTAATGCATGTCATGTGAAGAGGTTTAACTGCCTGTGTCAGTCTCTTACCTTAACTGTCTTCTAATGCACTTAGAAGACAATTATGGCAAGAGACTCATTGTATAAAAACCTCCTACTGTATCAGGGTGTGTTGCTGCCTCAAGGTTGATCATTCAAGAGAGTTAGAAAAGCTATCAAATGACATATTATAGCTTTGATTTTTCCTTACTGGTACTGAAAAGAAAATACCTGAAACACAACCTGCACTGTCATCATATACATATATTGCTCTGACACAAGGATCAGAAATAACACCAGAGGAGATTTATCCAACAGAAAGGCAGATTCACAGCTCTGAACACACCACAGTCTGGAGTCTCTACTTCTGCCTGCATATGAACTCAAGTCTCCTATGAATGCTTATCATAAAGTCATAACCATCTGTCTGTTCAGGTTTGAGTAACAAAAAACTCTCAGAATTTCAAATACAGACAGTTCTGTGAAATCAAACAGCACACCTACCTGCTGCTGTTGTTAGTTCAACACCTGGAAATAAAACAAGGTGTTAATAACACGCTGTCCAAACTGTCCGTGAGTGTGACTGCCAAAATGCCCAAAGTAATTTGTTCAGTCTCAGATGGACAAAGGAGGCGGGACACTTTTAGTTTGCAGCATACCTTGGGTGTCACTCCCAAATTGAATAAAGTGGTTTCTACAGGTCCTCGTGGTGACTTTTGTTCTGAGACTTAACTCTTTGCACCACATATTCCTTAAAATAACTTTACATTTAATAATCTTAATAAACTAATGAAGGTGAAGACCACCCTACTTGTCAAGCCCACCTTAAACAACACATTTTGAACAGTTTAATTTATAAAATAAAACGTAAAATTAGTGGAACCACTAAAACTTGACAGAAGGCTTTTTTCCACTGCAGCAAAAAGTAACTGAGAAACGTAATCAGTCTTTCTACATTAACAACCCACTAACAAACCATTCCTATAATAAGTCCTTTAAAACCTCAATGATATGGGCATTTTTTGTAAGTCTTTTGGTAACTTTAGTTGAGATTAAAATATCTAAACAGCTATTGGATGGAATGACAAATTGTACAGGCATTCATGATCCCCAGACGCTGAGTCCTACTGACTTGAGATGCCTTAACTTTTCCTCTAGAAAAATGTGTTTTGGTTGGTAGTTTAAAGGGTAACTTCAGTATTGTTTCAACCTGTACCTTATTTGCTCATGTTTGTGTGTATGTGTGACTAATTGGGACAATTTCTTTTTTAACTGGTCTAGTATTGAGATATGAGCGCACTGCAGACAGGGCCGCAACGTAATCCTTGCCACTGACTGGCTCAGATGTTATTGTAAGTGTCTGACAACATTATGGAAAGGATCCCTACAGAGAGAGACCTAAACCCCTTTGTTTAACAAGAAACACTCGCTATATCACTCTCATCAAAGCCACTAGACTCCTTTGATAAAAACATTCATTTTACCTCACGGGAGTTGCTGGTCTACTGCTGCCTCGGTCGGTTAGTTTGTGTTATTGTGTGACATTGGTATTTTGCACACAATTACACATGCAAACTATAACCGATCAAGGCAGCGGTGGACCAAAGAGGTAAAATAGAGCTTTTGTCAAGGGAATTTGGTGACGAGAGCGTTATTACAACAGTTTCTGGTTAAACAAAAAGGATCTTATACTGTAGGGATCCTTCCATTATGTTGTCAGACACTTGTAATAACAATCTGAGCCTGTCAGTGGCAAAAACGAGCACTTTAGTGGACTTTGATTAATTTGAGTACTCCGCAAGAATTGCATTGCAGTACCTGTGCCACTGCTGTCAACTGCAGCACGCTCACTCAGTACTGGACCAATTTCAAAAACATACACACAGAAACATAAGGAAATAAGGTTGAAAAATGCTGAAGTTACCCTTTAAAGTCTATCTCCAGTCTTATCTTCACATCTGGACAGTACACACAAGATGCAGTTGAAACCGTAACCAGCTGTAGACCTATCACTTTATGCATCAGTCCCCTTGCACAAAAAACTTTCAAATATGTTAAATGTGCTTCTTTAAACAGGTGAAAGACACGCTGAAAGAGAAGTATGTATGTTTCAGCCATAACAAGCTGATTAGATGGAGGAGACACACCTAGAAACAGGAAGCAGTTTGTCATTGAAGGAGTGAGATGGAAAAGAAAAGTGTGGAGGTTTTGCAGAGATATTGATATTCAAGTCTGACAACTGTGTTACATCTCATAAAATGTTTTTCACCGAGTTTCTGAGAAACTATTTCTTGTTTTACACAACTTGTTTTGAAAGTGGGTTTACAGCTGCACCTTTCCATTTAGCGGTAAATTATTTACAACAAAGTACAGTGTCATATTTTAAATTTAATTGTATACTTTGCTGTGGTGCAAGGAGGCGTGACTGATCCAGTGTGTCTTCAAGAAGTTAAGCTGAACAGAATTAGATAGATTTATTAAATTAACCAGAGAGCCTGGGCTCTTCGAGGCAGAAAACTGTCGTGTCGTGTCTCAAGTACACAGCTGCTGGAGTAGTCAGTAGGCATCAATGTGTGTAGTGAGCTTTATAGAGGATCATGACTATTAGTATGTCTTATGTTAGTCACCACTTCATCCAGGCGGATGTTCAGTGTTCCTTCCCCAACAACTGGCAGTGCACATGTAGAAACCTCCTTTCTCAAATATTTGTCATGTGGGCGCTGTGGAGGGCCTGATAACAACTCTCACTGCTCAAATTGTCTAAATAAAATCATATAGTAGACCTATTTACTTGTTTGACGTGTCATAGATCAGATATTGTAAATATTCATAAAGCTGTAATATTCTAATTTGACTTTGATGGCAATATTCCGCAGATGTAAGCACAAGCGGTAGATGCTGAAGTCTTTTGTGGTGCAGATCCTGCATGATTCATATTTGGGTGCAACTGCAGCTCTGGATTTGGGTGTGGCTCATCCCTCAGTGCTTGTGCTGATAAAGAATGAGGCTTATAAACTACAGCGAGTCTGCGACCGTCTGCTTTTAAACAACACTAATGTGGGCAGTTAAACTCATCTGTCGTGATACAATGCTGTGTCATTGAACCTCTCATACGCTCACCTGTTGTCATTGATTCATATCCCAAGATCTTACATAAACAAAAACTGTTCTAGAAATATAAATAAGTTTGTAGATTTACTCTTGAAAAACTTATCTGAACTTATCTGTACTGTGTTAGTTGCCTTTCCTCATCTCTTACGTAACCACCTTCTGCTCCAGTTTATGTTTCCTGTTGAAAAGCACCTGGAAGGCTCCCTGAAGCTCCCTTCTTCACTAAACTAATATAAGGTTATGCAGCTCATTATTTGTGCTCTTGGATTTGGATTCAGCTCAAGTTTTGTGTAATAGACAGACACAAGCTCCTTTCACTGGAAGGCAGTTTCTTTGGATCCAAGTTATAATAAGATTTGAGTGAAGGGAAAAAAACAGAATTAGATTTTCTACATGGGTTGTATGAACATGAGACTGCAAAAGCGTATGCTTTCAATATATTAATTTGCTGCAGCGAGACCTAGCACAACTCTGGAATTCGTATCTTAATCGGCCTGTTTTCCCACGAATGCGATTACAGCAAAAACACTGAGATATAATATTATTTCAGGTCAGCAACCTACACCTGGGTTGGACTGTGTTTGCAAACACTTCTTAGTGTTTGTTTTGCCTCACATGCCTGCAGCACCAAGTGACTTAGATTTAAACGTGATTTATTTGAGGTACTTGAATTAAGTTGTTTAGGTAGATATATTTTTAATTTTTATGTAGGTTATAGAACCACTTATTGCCAAAGTTCTTCACTGATGATACCTTTTAGCTTGTAAAACCATGTTAATAGAGTCTATATAACCTGCAGGGTTTTTTTTCATTTAAAGCACTTATGTTTTTAAAAATTGATTTCAAGCGACTGCGTCTGGGTTTAAGTGTTCTATAATGGACTAAAAGATGTTTCAGAGGTCTTCAATCTATGACAAAACATGAAAATCTCAGTGAAAATTGATTAAATACAAAAAAGAACAAAAACTGACAAAAGCAAACGTCTGTTTAAACTTTTGGTGAGCCTGGAGCCCCAATTGGTCAAACAAAAAGTATAAAATAACATCCACCTGGCTGATGCTCCAATCAGGTTAAAACAAATGCTCTGATTAACTCTTTTCAATAGCCTTACAAACTACTCAAGGGGTGTGATATTGATTTAAGAGCAGGAATTGTCTGACTGAGGCTGATGGTTTGTAATGTATTGGGATCGTCTGCTTTCGGCTCCACTGCCGAGCAGCTCAGCCACTCTGTCTGGCTCCCATCCTAGCAGTAAGTTGAGCTCTCTCTCTCTCTCTCTCTCTCTCTCTCTCTCTCTCCTCTCTCGCTTCTTATCTTTCTGACCTTGAGCATCATCTGAAGCCTCTCAGAGCTACACACACCTCTCCACACCTTAAGGCAGATATAATTAAAAGCAGCAGCAGGGGTAAATGAGGACAATTGAGGGAAATGGAAAGAGGCAACGTGGAAACACAGCCAGTATTATTTTTATATTGTACCATATTAATGGTTTACCAGACAGCAGATCATCAACATCAACCTGAGCACTTGCCTCAACATAAACTAACACAAGCTACAACAATAATATGTCTTTAATATTATTTATCACATTGCAAATACCAGAAAGAATCTTTTTGGTTTTCTCCTGAATCCTATATCATCTGTCATGATGCAGCGATTTCTTTGGCTCATTTTACAGTTTGACTTACTCCTCCTTGGTAAGAACACCCACAATATACCGGAAGACATCCACTAACCGTAAACAACTGATTCAAGATTACAACCAATTTGCAAAAGTTTCACACAAATTGCGCGACTATGTTTTGTGCATACACACCTATACGTGATTGGATATGGTGCGTTTACATGGCGTGCATATATTGAATTAAGTTAGAAGATCATCAACATCAATTTGATGTAACCATGAAGATAAGATCTGATTCCATTAAACCCTAGAATTAAAATAGTGAAAAATGAATCCTGGGATGTGTCAAGCTTAGGTTTTAGAGCTTTCAGCATCCTGAACTTTGAGAAGTTTCATTATTCCTCAGGTTACTACAGTAAAACTGATGCAAGGTTACAGATAGTAACGCTTCCCGATTTCACAGCTGCACCTTTAAAGCTTAGATCTGGGTGCCAGTGAAGGTATTGCTAATTTTAGAACTACTTCTGTTCCCACATTTCATCTCCCTTTTTCATCTTTACCCCGAGGAAGTTTATCCTTAGCCACTATTTTAGCTGATATCTGCTTTGCTAACTGAGTGTGTTTGCCTTTCAGCCTCTGCTTCAAAGACACAGCAGGAGGGAAACAGGAGATGTGCAGAGCTGCCTGACATCCTTGATGATGACATCTTCAAACACTCCCCTGCACTCTGCAGACACACCCAGCACTCACTGCAGGTTAGCAAGACAACGCAGCATCAGCACCAGCTGTCTTACACTCACTCAGTTTCTCTCTCCATCACAAACACACACACAGACGTAATCTCTCCCACTGCACTACTGAACTCTGCTGCTGAATCTCTGAATTGCTCAGGGGAAAACAGCGCAGAGAAAGTGATAGCGAAAGGGAAGCAGAGAGAGCAAAGAGAGCAATGCCCACCCGTCCCTGAGGCGGCGTGCCAGTTGGGGAAGGCCAGGTGGAAACAGTCGCACATGATGGCAGTGGTGGTGGAGGCGGCGGCAGCAAAGATGAGGTCCTGGGCCGGGCAGAGAGGGAGGGTGGTGGTTGTGGAGGATTAAGCAGGTGCTGCTGCTGCTGCTGCTGCTGCTGATGTCGCCGCTCTCGCCCCCCCCCCCCCCAGCTAGTCCTGGATCAGCCTGTGTGTGCAGGTCGCCAGTCGCAGCACAGTGAGGGATGAATTGCACAAATAACCAGAGAGAAAAGAGTGAGAGAGCTTGCTGCTGCCTTCTCCGCTCTCAGAGCCGTCCACTGAGTCAAGGAAACTCCCTCGCCTGCCCTGTAAACATGGACCTCCAGCGCAGCACGCTAACTTAGTTATGGGAGGAGCTGCCCCCTCCTCAACACACACAGACACATCCCTCAGTTCTCCTTCTACTCCTCCTCCTCCTCTTCTTCCTCTCTCCTCTGTTCAGTCTCATTGATCGGCCTAATCGGACAAGGACAATCACGATGTCAGCTTCTGGCTCTAGCAATAACAGGAGCGGGGGAAACAGTTTACTGACATGGAGCCGTAACTCAATTTGACGCTGTGTACACTTTTAGTTTAAAACCCCTCATGGTGGACAGGGAGGCTAGATGATGAAGATTTTATCTGGGAACGCATGTAAACCGAGGCAAATCAAACTGAAACAGCACATGTTGCCAGTCATGTTGGCCTGTGAGGCTGATAAAGTTTGGTTTTCAGGTCAAGGAAAGCAGATGAGCAACCACAAAAGTCAGTTACATGACGATTCATGTTTCAAACTGGCCTCTTGGAAGACTTGATCCAGTCACATTTACAGTCACAAAGATATGATATGCATGTAGCTCGCTAACAAACAGTGTAAGGCATCTAGTGTACATTACACTGTGATGACATAGAAAATACCAATACAAACAAAAGTAGGTTCTAATGTAGGAATCTGAAAATAAGCAACCTGGGAGCAATGAAACCTGAGTGAAATACAATTTACATTAGTCTGTCTTACATTGTTATCTTGTGATGATGAGAAATGCATCACCAGGTGTTTTTATATTAGTGTTACAGTATTTTTCAGGTGGATTATTGCTTTAACAGAGGCCAGCTTGTCCTGAAATCCTGAAGCAACAGACTCATTAGGAGACCTGTCTTTCCCTGTAACAGGTTGAAAATGTGAAACCGGGTATCTCTTAGTGATTCAGCCTCTGCATCAGTAATGTCTTGAAGGCCAGATGGTTACAGAAGAGACGGAACAGGTTAAGAGCTTTTCAAAACTGGGCAATTAAGACATGGCTGCTGACCAAAAAGGGTCTGTAACTCAATCAGGAGGAGGTTTCTAATGTTACCCAGGTGGTGGTTTGTAAGATGACTTCCGTCAAAATGTTGCACACATGCACTCTGTCAGCATCAGGATTTATTAGAAAATCTATTTGGATGTTTTACCTGCCTGCTGGCCAATTCCCCACAAGTCTGAACAAATCATCGCTGCACTCTAAATGTCTGTGGGTGCGCTTGTGTTTGATCGTCAGTGCTAAGTGATGTTTGGACCTGAGAGTGAAGCTAGCACTGCATTAGCCATGTTGGGACGAGCACTCAGATCAATACAGCAGAAATGCAAGGCAGCGTTATGGTGTGACAGGCAGCGCAGGTATCAGGTAGATTGTATTATCCAGGGCATGTTTCTAATATGTGTTTGTCTTCAGCTACATTGTTTGTGTGCTCAGTAACTTAAAAGGAACAACAAAGCAACTATGAAAACATGAGTGAAGCAATATTTCCAAATCATACTGCTCTGGATGGGCGTGTCTACACCAGCAGGACAAGAATAATATTACCAGGTATCAGGACAGGACATTTTAGGCACATTCTCAATCTGTGCTTTCTGCAGCATGCAGATACTTTCCGGTGATGCAGCAATTTAATCTGATAAAACAAAATGAGCCATTATTCAAATGTGAGTGAATTTCACATTATAAACTGAATCACACATCAGTTAAACTAATTTAATAATAACATTTTTGTTCCAGCTCCCTTTTTTGCTTATAACAACTCACAATATTTGTAATTTTCTAAATGTTCTTCTTTCTTTTTTATTAAATCTGCGTTCAAGTCAGAGCAAATCCCGACAAATGAGATAATCTCTTTACATCTTTTCTCTTTCCTTCTTCTTCTTGTCTGTGAGCAGACGAAGTGACACAGCATTTAGTTTTGGCACAAGTTCAGAAAACATTTCTAAACCTAAATCAATTTCTGGCTGGAGAGAAAAAGAAAAAAATAACTGCAGCTGCATTCTTTGTCATCTGTACGGAAAGGACATGTGCCATCACATTTAGGCTTGTTGTTTATTTTCTGATCTTATACATATTAAATTAGATTTTTTTTAAAGCATTTATCAAAAAGCATGTTATATGAGAATGCTAGAAGACACGAGTCAGAACAATCAGTACCAATATCAGGAAAACGCAGATTTTGCTGTTCTGTGGTTTGTTGTTTATCCTTCTCAGGTAACATGTCTCATTGTCCTTCAAAAGTCTTACAAAACCCCTATTCATCATGTGTATGATTATATTATGATAATATGGCAAAACAAAACACTTAAGTGTTATATTAAGATTGAATCCACTTTCTTTTTGTTTGCAGACAGATAAAACGTCAACATAAAAACACACACAATAGCTAGTCAAATTTCTTAGTAAACATCTGTCCAGCAGGTTCTAATCAATATTAATTCTCTTTAAGGAGACATATATTACATATGTGAGAGTAAAACCTAGCAGTAGACTAAGTTATGGGCGTAACATTATCCAGGAATTGTTTTTAAAAGCCTAATGTTATCTGCACCCTGTCATACATGAAACAGTTTTAGCAGCTGGTATAGTTATTAGTGACTTAACTGATCATGTTGGGACAGAAGAGTCTTTTAATTTACTGTATGTCCATTTCATGATGCTCTGTTTGTGATATCAGAAGCTGAGGTGTATGACTTGTAAACGGACAACACGCGCACCTTATTGAATGTAATTTGCTACACCTTGTTACCTGTTTTTGATGGCTTTACCAATACCCCCCACTGTGCATTCTGCTGATAATGTTAAACGCTACTGCCAAACTAGACGCCTGTATCCTGTGAGCCAAGTTTTCCATTTGATTTTCAAAGGAAGTCTGGAAAGCATCTTACCAAGCATTAATTCAGACCAGAAAGAAACATATTGCATCATTTAGCTTCTTTCTTCTACATCTCCAAAACTCACAAAAATCTAAATTAGGCATTGTAAAAATAAAATATACAATTTCATGGATCGTGTCTGTCCACAGTTTTGCCAGGCTAACTACATATTGCTAAAGCTAAATTTAAATATCCCACACCATTTAATGTACTTGATCTACATGACCAAAAAATAAGAAACAGTCTAACATTTTATTTTAAAACAGAAATGGATGATAAATTTGGTACAAATCACACTGCAACAGATTCCTAAAAGCGGCATTAATTGATTTTGGCCACTGGTCCAGCAGAACAAGCTGTAAACACAACACTATCATATGATCATCTTTTAAGTTGACATGGCGAACTTGTTAGCAAACAGTTGCTTATTTGCACGTTGAGCAGACACGGAGCAGCAAAGGTAACATATTATCTCGTTATAAAGTTAAAATGGTGAACATGTTAACAAACAGCTGCTAAAACCAAACATGGGGCTGAAAGATGGGAGAAAAACGCTCTGTAGAGGGGAACTGTAGAGGCAGCTGATAATTACATTTACATACATTAATTACATTAAACATATTGATTAGTGCTACTTTAAAGTCCATGACGTAAAACTACTGTAACAAGGATTTTCTAATAAAGTATAAAAAGTCAAAGTGACTTTCTCCACTAAATGTGCACCCACATCAAGCTGAATAAAACATCATGAACAAGAAACCAGTGTCAGCTTTTCCTATTCCAGATGTAGCAGTTTAAAGGTTTTCTTTGCTTGTTTTGAAGCAGTGCTGATGGATTTGTTGCCGTTAACCTGCGGTGAGGTGCGCAGCCCCATGTGAGAACTTTGAGTGCACTTCATATCCCAGAGAAATGCAACCTGACGAGCTTTCAGTTCCACACAACACACTGTGAAAAGCAAACCTGATGGTCCCAGAGACGAGACCGCATCACATCAATGGAGCCTTATAATACATAAGGACACACACACAGACAAAGTATGCAGGCACATATCACAGACTTTATACTGTTCTATTGGAATGTGCTTGGATGAGACTTTAAGGGATGCATACGCTCTGCTGGAGTCACGCTGATTTTAATTCAGTCTCAGGGACACTCAGGCACTTTATGTTTATCAGTAGAGGGCACAGTAGTTTATACACACATGTATAAACACTTGAGCTATTTAAATATCTGTTCCAAATTTGTCCATCTTGTAGATGTCAAGATATATCAATTTATAAAGTCAAGGTAATGTCAATCTGCTGGTCGGTCGTTCCACCACTTTGGACTACTATCGGATGGGTTGCCATGAAGTTTTGTCCCTGGAGAAGGAGTGATTATCTAACTTTTTCTCTTACGCCACCACCAGGTCAAAGGTGTTATTTGTCTAGTGAAATATCTTCTAAATGGACAAAGTTTGAAACACACAAAATGGTTCCCCAACTTGCCCTACTGACTTGGTGATCGCATGACTTTTCCTGTACCGCCATCATCAGGTCAAACATTTTAGTTTGTCCCATACTTTCCAAATATCTGGTCATAAAACCATCAGCCTCAGCCGCACTTTGTGTTTGGTGCTAATTAGCAAATGTTAGCATGCTAACATTTTAAACTAAACTGGTGAACTTGGAAGACATTATACCTCAGCATGTTAATATTGTGAATATCAGCATTGATGTTAGCATTTAGCTCCAAGCACTGCTGTGCCAAAGTACAGCCTTACAGCGCTGCTAACGTGGCTGTGGACTCTTTGTCTTTTGCTAATATTTCAACTATAACTGAGCAGCATTATACAAAAATACAAAAAAAGGAAATCACATTTGTTTTGATTCATTGCTTATGATGACATTGTGTCTTATAGTGTTGCAGCCGTTCTGAAAAGACACACTTTCAAAAGATGAATTTCGGAGGGTCAGTGTTGGTGAACTCCCCATTTGAGTGGCCTCATCTGCAGTAGTAGTGACATAACAGGAGCAAAGTGGCGGTTTTCATTCACAGCTTTACATTCAGTGATTAATAAGCTTTAATTTGGTCATCTTGGTGATGCTGTTTTTTAAAGATTTATTTGGGGAACATTTTGATTTTATCAGATAGTTGACAGTGGAGAGATATTTGAGGTCATGGCAGCAAAACCCCAATGGTGTCATGGAAACACCATGACACCATTAGTTAATAAAACCACTGTTTGCATTCTTTTCATTATTCTCCAGCTTGCTCCTCCAGTGGGAAAATAGTAGCATCCAATCATTGCCACTCTCAAAATCAAGTATCTTGGGGTTTTAAAGTGTACTTAATTGTCATTTCTCAATTGTGAGCATATAAGTCAGTATGAGGCAAAACACAGTACAAAAAGCAGGTGGGGATTTTCATCATCCTCGTGCTTTACACTCAGCAGTGTTGGAAATTAATTATGTCTTCATGCACACAACGTGATTTCATTCTCCACGGACATGAAAACTTACCGAAGGTGGACAGAAGATTCATGCTCAAAATGCTGCAAGGACATGCTTTGACTTTGAATCATTTGAAATGCATTTCTTTATGGTTGGATGGATTTATTATTCACTCACTCTGAGTAACAGTTTATCACGCGGCTTCTTCATATTGTTGCACCACAGAAACCAGATTTATAGTAAAATATGTGAAGTCAGTCATGATACAATTTTGTTGAATATAGAAATAATTTATATTTATATCTCTTGTTCCATATTTGTTTCAAGTGAATCATGGTCCGTTCTGCATTGTTCATATTTATAGGAAGTACCACTACAGGTGCAAATACGGAAGCTGCTCACCAGCCTGGTAACATTTTATCATTGTTCATTTCTCTACCATAAGCTGTCTCCAAAGGCGTTTCAGAGAATTTTGCAGTACATCCAACCAGCTTCACAACCGCTGACCACATGTAACCACACCAGCCCAGGAACTCCACATCCAGCATCTTCACCTCCAACATCGCCTGAGACCAGCCACCTGGACAACTGTTGCAACAATCGGTTTGCATAACC
>NW_025729998.1:0-13403 GCF_021292245.1 Micropterus dolomieu
GGGGGGGGGGGGGGGGGGGGGGGGGGGGGGGGGGGGGACACTACACAATATACACAGAGGTACAGACAGTAAAGGTGATGTTGCTATAGACTAAATGAAAAATGGTACAGATATTTATGGTAGTGTTAAATATAATTGTAATGTTAATGAGAAAATAAGAATATCCCCCTCATGGAGGGAGGCAATGATCTCGGTCATACCTACCGAGGGGAAGGACAAATTGGATTGTGAGAATTGTCCTGCAAGTCTTTTTAATAATGATTATAAACTAATCACCTTTATACAGGATTATCTAAAAGAATAGAACCTGATACCAGTATTAATACATAAGGACCAGACTGGCTTTGTCAGACAAAGACAGACCCAACATCACGTTATGAGACAAATCACTCATCAAAACTGGAGACACTGATATTAAGTTTGGATGCAGAGAAAGCATTCGACTCAGTGAGGTGGTTATTTTTATACCTAATACTTTCAAAATTTGGCTTTCATACGACTATAATTGACACATTTGCAGCTCTATACAACAAACCAACAGTTAGAATCAAAATCAACGGAGATCTAACCAGGTCATTAATTCTGGAAAGAGGAATGAGACAAGGGTGCTGTGCGTCGCCGCTACCCTTTGCCCTGTATATAGAACCCGTGAGTCAACTGATTAGGCAAAGGTCGGATATAAAGGGGGTAACAATGAAATCTGGGGAGCAAAAATTGGCCCTATTTGCTGATGATTTATTGATAAGTATAACACAACCTACTCACTTCCAAGACAATTATTAGAGGAATTTGGTTTCATTTCGGGTTATAAAATTAACATAAATGAAACTCAGATATTAAAATGTAACTATAACCCACCAGCCTCAATTAGGATCAGGTACAGTTGGAAATGGGAGTCTGAATCCATTAAATATCTGGGTGTTTTATTACCTAGGGACTTTTCAAGATTGTACAACATCAGTTATGGCGCATTCAATTCAAGGATAAAATCTGTTATACATGGATGGAATGTTTATCCCTTTCTAAGTTCCCAATAGAGTCAATCAGAATGAATATTCTTCCACAGATGCTATACCTTTTTCAGTGTCTGCCAGTCAAAATACCATCTAAGCAGTTCTTAGAATGGGACAGATTAATAGCTAGGTATTTGTGGCAAGTGAAGAGGGCCAGAATTAAATTTAAGACACTTCAACTACGAAAAGAGAAGGGTGGAATGGGCCTTCCTTGCCTAAAGGATTACTACCATGCAGCCCAACTGAGAGCTTTAGTCTGCCTGTGTTCACCAACATACACTGCAGCATGGAAAGAAATAGAAAGCACGATGTTAAACGGAATCCCAATAACAGCCCTACTAAGTGATAACAAATTACTAGAAGAACAGGAAATCCCAGACGATTCTATAACAGGCAGCTTTCTGAAGTCCTGGCAGGCAATATTTAAAGGAGAAGCTAAAATTATCTGAGATGATGTGCCTATGATTCAAACTTTGGACCAAACAGAATCGATGGCGGATTTAAGACATGGATCTCAAAAGGTTTTACTACTTATTCATTTTTCCACAAAGGGGCATTCCAGAGTTTTGAAAACCTACAGAAAGATTATGGAGTGGGAAAAGAGGATTATTTTAGACACCTGACAATCTTAAAGGGGTGTTAGGGACAAGTGAATCAGGGTTCCTGGAAGTATTTGTATCATTAACCAAACCCAGACCAAGCAACAAAATTATCTAAATTAAACTATACAATACTATACAATTATCTAAACAAGAAAATACAGAATACATAAAGAAGAAATGGGAAAGGGAAGTAAAAGTGATGATCACGCAGGAGAGCTGTGAGAAAATATGCCATTTACAATGGTTATCAACTGGGTCAAACACATGGCGGGAGTTTTGCTGGAAAAACATTAAGATTTTTTATCACACCCATTCAGAAACAATACCAGGGCAGCGGAGATGCCTGTTGGAGACTTTGGACCTAATGAAGCCAAACACTTCCATATTTTTTGGGACTGCCAGACAACAAGACCATACTGGGAAGAGATCCACAAACAAACAATTTATTCAGTGTAAACATTCCACTTTAATGTGAAACTGTATTTGGGCAATTTAGGGTTTGAAACATGGAACATCAACGATAAACTGCTGGCGATACTATTGGCAGCCAGTAAGAAATCTGTCACGAGGAAATGGTTAAAAGTAGACCCACCCACCATTGATGAATGGATTGAAATTGTCTACGAGATTTATGTTATGGAAAATATATCCTTTTCCCTTAAAGTTGAAAAAGATAAAAATTTTATAAGATTTGGACCAAATGGACTGACTATGTAAAACCAATTAGATCTGATTTCATTTGACTCTACTTGTGCTTTGTGTAGACTTTCCCTCTTTTTATGTAATGTCTTAACTACCTGAAATGGTGCGCAACCTGGTTCTGTTCTGCTTTTTATTGTTCCTGACTGAATAAGTAGTGGTCTGTAAAAGAAAATTTCAGAAGGGCAATATGGACAAACTCATCTAAATTTTCTGAATCCACCCTTAACTATGTACTTGAACGACTATGTATGTGATGGGAATTTGCCCCCCAACAACCCCACAAGCAGTTTCTTCCCGGGGGCCGAGCCTGGGAGCCTTGGTTTTCCCTCCGTCCCACCTCTGGAGCCCAGCCTGGCAGCCATCCTGCTGCCTAAAGCCACTTTCTTTGGCAGGAGGAAGCCAACTCCGCCCGCGACCAGGTGACGGCTCGAGTCACCGACCGTGCCCACCAGTACGCCACGCAGGCAGCAGCCGCCATCAACAACGTATGTCTGCTGGTCTCGCCCCCCGAGCGTGAACATCCACTGCGCTCACAGGGCTCCTGGCGTGATCGCCGTGACTCCCGCCCCAGGCCGAGGCGCGCAGCGGCCACAGCTGCGGCTGCTGCCACTCCCTCTCCCTGGACCTGGGCTTCCTCCTTGCTAGCTGGCTGTCCAGCCCGCACAACGGTCGCATACATCGCCTGGCAGCCAAATGAAGGGCTGCTGCCATGACACAATGCGGCAATGCAAGCTAACTCTGCATTCCCCATGCGCTCACGAAAGTGTCTACTATGCACACTGCTAGATCACTGACAGTGTGTGTGTTACGAAATACACAACCACATTGTCAACATATGCTCAACCGAACCAGCGCAGCGTTCAGCTGACTAGCTGCCAAGCCACGAGTCGAGCTAACGCCAGTCTAGATAATATCTAAACTAATATCTACAAAGAATCTTCATGAGGTTTCTATTGTGGGAGAATTTGACTCATACGGCAGCTAATGAACGCAATTAGATAACTCTGTTAAATGTGTCTAGGGACTAAGGACTAAAGATAATGGATTAACAACTATTGGACATCACTGATCACAGAATGCCTTGTTTGCCTTACGGTAGGTCAGCGGGCTGCCTTGGCCTGTTGCACGGGTCCCACGCTAGCTGCCCGATTCCTGGCTCTTTGCTAGGGAATCTGGAATGAAGAAAAACCCTCAAGGGTTGGCCGTCCTCTGTCTGGCAATTCGGCTGTTCTTTAGGTGTCCTTTGTTACTGCTGGCGGGACCACGTGGTAGGTCTGTCCTCTGTGAAGTTAGCTCGACAAATAAAGCTTAAAAGGGGAACTTGGTCGTTCTTGAAATAGATTAGTGTAACTTATCGGACTGATAACTTTAACAAAAGCAAATAAAACAAGTAAGCTGCTGAAACGAGAGCAAGCTGAGATATTATTCGCATGTGTAGCTTGAAGCGAACGAAAGGCCGTTTGTTGTGCCGGGCCGAACTCTTAGGGCATTGCCGGGAGAGGGGGGCACGCTGGACGTGTGCTGTAACGCTGTTGAAGAGTCAGGAACAAGCAGAGCACAAAGAACAAGAGAAGAGCAGTGAACAACGTCGTGTGTTGCACTTTTGTTGGTTGGAGTGTGGTT
This sequence comes from Micropterus dolomieu, assembly GCF_021292245.1. Lineage (NCBI taxonomy): Eukaryota > Metazoa > Chordata > Actinopteri > Centrarchiformes > Centrarchidae > Micropterus > Micropterus dolomieu. The sequence continues at coordinate 3,941 of NW_025729998.1, forward strand.
CCCCCAGAGGGTAGTCCTTCGTTTCCCGGAGGGCGGGCTTCTGGTTCCCGAGGTACCGTCTTTCTTTAGACATATTAAAATCAATCAAAAACAAATCTACTGGAGCGTATTGTAATCCCGTATCTTCCCACAATCAAACCTCAATTGTCAAACGGATGTACCGTTCTAAGTTTAAGCATTTGATAACAGGAAAACAATTGTCCGTAATTAGACCTTAAAAGGGTTAACACTTCATAGGAATCACAGATGAGAGGAGCTTAACTTGATTTCTAAATATAGGTTATTGGCTGCTACACGTTCTTTGAGAATATAAGCAAGATACATGAATGGCATTAGATTATTGACAAGATAAATACATTTGACATTTATACATTAACGGCATTTCATACGATGGTAATACTTATTTTGTCCACTTTGGGGAGCTCAGGTTACATGACGACAGCTTAGATAAATCCTGAAACAATCTTTGCATAGGAACTGGGAAATTCACTTTTGTTACTTAACCTTAAATTCAAGCTGGCAATTAATAGAGTCATAGGTCAGTTGCCTTGGTTACATGTGGGGGGGGCAGTTTAGGATTTCCAGCCCCCTCTTAAGGAGAGTTTTGATAGGTTGTTTGTAATCTCTGGTTAGTTTGTCATTTTAACAATTCAGGCACCAAGAGGCTTATCTCGGCTGTTGCCAAAGGTGGCCAGTTTTACGATCAGACTGCTCAGACACAGCACTTAAGAGACACCTTTCAACCCCCCTTCCTTTGGGGGTCGCTTCAGCTGTCTGTAGAGGGTTGGTAATCAAACCCCCCTCCTCCTACTCTCAGAGAGAGGGGAGGATTTGGAGTAGTCCAAATTTATTTAATATAAAATTCACAAAGCCACACTGTTGGTACACAACAATGTTCAGAGTTGCTGTAAATTGCAGAAAGATTCGTAAAAAAAATAACTATATAACTTGATCTAAATGACAGCACTCGCTGTCTTTACTACTTACTGAATGACATCTACATCTTGATCCATTCTAAGTGAGTGTTCAGCATTGTTGCAGTAAAATGCAGCTAGATATACATACAAATCTCTCAGCCAGAAAATTAACACGCTCAAACATTACTAAAATCTCCACTCTGTTCATGTTTGCTCAACATAAAATACAAATTAGTGTCTGCAAGAGACATTTCCTCCACAGAGAGCAATAGAGATCTGTTAGAACATGAAAATGTAAAAAACTGTTGTGACCCACAAAAAGGCTTTTCTTTTCTTCTCACTACATAGTGGACAAATGGGAACAAAATTAGAACACTACCTCAGGGCCAAATGCAGAAATACCCTCTTGAGCCATCCCTCTAACTGAGCAGTTTATTCTTTAGAGAGTGGACCCTGGGGGTGCACATATCAAACCCGATTCCCATGAACAGGCGCTGAATCACATCAAAAGTAAATTTCATTTCTTTTGGATAGTCAAGTTTCAGCATGTACAATAGGCCCAACAGGTTCACAAAAGCATTGGGTAGATCACAAAGATGACTCATGACTCTTTTCCTCGATGGCAACACCGTTGTAGGAAACTGGAAGTGGTTCATTCACATCTTCAACGACCAAAAGGATTCCAAAAACAATACGCGAATTCAGCTGATATCAGAACTCTGATTTTTGTCAACCCTCAAATGACGGAAACTGAGCTTTCAGTTCAAAGAGGTAACTTAAACTCTGACCTTCTCACTGGCAGATTTTATTCAACACAGAATTTCTCTCCATCTCCTCCATCTTACAGAGCAATTTTCTTATTCCTTCAGTCTGTATCAAAGTGCCTATCCAAGCACATTAGAGGAGGTTTACTGTCTGTCATAATCTACATCCTGGTCCCTCTCAGTGGGGTTGCACAACTACTGTGGACCACAACAAATATGGACTTACATCCTTGTCGAGACTCCATTAAGGATGTCATTTCTTGAACTTCCTCGAAGTGCTTCAACCGGAATAACTGAAGAAGTTTATGCAGATGGCTGTCCAGACCTTCATAGAACTTATTGATGTCCATTGACATGAGCCTGGTGAATTTCTTGACCATCTATGTGAGAAGTAACATAGTTTTAGTTCAAGTTAAAAGTCACCTAAATTTTCACATTTCAGCATTACAACTGACATGTTGTCAGGCGTGACGTACAGCGGAGACCTGTCTCAAGTTGCATATTTCATTATTACCTTCAACCTCAATGATCTGTGTCCTCAGACTGGCAGATTGTGTGATAGGTTATTGAGTTTTATTAATGTTTACATCAGACTGATATGTCAGTGCTTTGTTATGTTGTCATGATAATTCATACATGCTAAGTAACAAGGCTGTAAGTTAACAAATCAGTATGTACTACTATGATTTAAGTAGTTTAAAAAAATATGTAATTCATATCAGTTCAAGAATTATTTAATATCAAAATATATAGGAGTGGCCTACAGGAAAGATCAATTTATGTGTAATGTGTCAATTATTGTGTTAGTCATAACTTAGAGCAAGTTATTGCTTCCGTCTGTTGATTAAATATAGGCTATTGGCTGCTACACTTTGAGAATATAAGCAAGATACACAAATGTCATTAGATTATTGACAAGATAAATACGGAGTGACATTTATACATTAACAGCAGTTAATTAGTTAGCAGTTTGCCTGCTTTTTTATATGGATACAGGGGGTTGATATCCATTTAGTTTATGTAATTCCACAATCACTAGTTGAGAAGACTCAACTCATAACTCCGCAGGTGCTCCATGTACCATGCATGATATGGTTCTAAGAAAGACACTTTGCTGGACACAACTACAATTTTAAACAGCTTCCCAAAGTTTAGGCAGGACACTGGTGTGCCCCACGGACAGAAACGTACCCTCTGAATTTGTGCCATAAAGACAGGCATGGGTTGCAAGAGACAAGACTTATGTTTCCATATTTCAGCTCTACAGACCGCCTCATGGAGTGCTCGAGTGCATCAGGTGAAACAACTGCAGTGTGTCAAACTTCCAGATCAGGCAGATCTAGATGGTAAGCTAAAGTAAGCTGGAGTTTTGTTGATAAAGTGAGCGAGATGTTTCTGAAATTGTGAGAATCATGCACCACCATTTTAAAAAAATCTGTGCTTAGCTTTAAATCTAATGGTCCAGAAGTCAACCAGGGGACCAAATCTCCGAATCAGTTCGGGATAATGTTCTAAGAAGTGGTGCTTGGGCAGGAGGTGGAAATCAGGAAACACCTCTTTTAATAGGCACCTGTGATCTGAGATTTTACACCCCAAGCATGCCAATGTCTCTTCTGAAAAATGTCCACTAGCTAGAAGCTCTACCATTTCTTTAAAATCTAATAGAATCCCCAAAGTTTTGTCATCTTCTGGTAGAATGTGACCGATCAGAGGCAGAAGTCTCAATAGTGTTAGTTTATAGTTTATGGCAATTCCCATCAAGAGTTTTTCGATGCAAAAGACTTTGAAATTGGATGAGGTCTGTTGGTTTTATCTGTAAACTTGAAAGGGAAGGATTCAATGATGGAATTCAGCTCATCTACTGTTTAGAATTCTGAGACTATGCATAGACTTAATTCCCGAAGCACTATTCCTTCAAAAAGGTCGTGCATAAAATCTGAGGGGAAGCCCTGGATTGTGTGGAAATGACAAAGTCTATCGATAACCCACTCCATTCACAGAAACTAACGGATGTCTATTTAATTCCAGAAGGTCCTGTTTGTGAGCTTCAGCTGTCCGGAGTGGAAATACTCTCTCCAATATGAAAGTCAATATCTTGTCAACTAGCTAAACAAAACTGGCAAAATTTGTCAACATTAAAACTCTCATGAAACTCAGCAAGTGAGTGGGCCCCCAAGTTGTCTGCAGACACATACAGCACAGTACCTCTAACAGTTGCTCCCAATTTCTGAACATACAATCCTTGCTGCTCAAGTACTTCAAGGTCTTTTATCAGTGGTTCAAGAATGGCTCCATACCCATATTTCTTCACATCATTGTTATGACAGACATGCGAGGTAGATTGACTGTACGGATGATCTATATCGCATATGTAGCAAGACGAGGGTGTGATTCTATTTAAATACGTAATAACTTAAATAGGTTGCCAACAACGCCACCTAGGGAACTAGACCCAACCAACAAAAAAAATGCTAATACCGGCCGCCCGCTTAGAGCCAAGACACAGCCGGAACTGGGCCGACCAGGCAGAGGGCAATTCCACAGGGGGAGAGAGAGCGAAACCCAAAGCGGCACGACAAAGACAGACCGAGCCGCCGTTCAAACCCCCTGCCGAGGCAGCAGTGCAGCAAATCACTGAAGGGAAGGGAAGATTTAGCACCATTATATTATATTTCGCATGGTATATATTCAATCAAATGGAATAAAATACGAGGCATGCATACACAACCCCACGGTACAGCCCGCACAGCAAACGATTCGCTCTGAAACAATCAAGGGAGCATTGTGTTTAACCGCGATGCACTACCCACACACAGCAGACGGTTCCATCAGCATGCAAGCAGACAGCACACTTACTCCTCCTCGGTAATAAGCTCTAGTTTTTATCACCTACGTCTCTTGTCAAAAGTCAAACCTTTTCTTAATCCTAAAACTCTTGAGATGGCTGTTCATGCTTTTATCACCACACGTGTAGATTACTGCAATTTCACTTTACTGTGGTATCTCGAAATCCCAAACTGCTCGTCTGCAATTGGTGCAAAATGCCGCCGCAAGATTCCTCACAAATAGTCGTAAAAGTGATCATATCACCCCAATTCTGCGGTCTCTTCATTGGTTGCCCGTTAATTTCAGAACTGAGTTTAAAATCCTGTTATTTGTGTACAAAGCTTTATGCAACCAAGCACCTAGCTACCTAACTGAACTGCTACAACCGTATACTCCATCGAGAAGTCACAGATCAGGCGAACAAAATCTGTTACAAGTCCCTCACTGCAGACTTAAACGCAGAGGGGATCGAGCTTTTTCTGTGGTTGGGCCTCGGCTGTGGAACAATTTGCCCTTAGACGTTAGGATAGCCCCTTCTGTGATCTCTTTTAAGTCACTTTTAAAAACGCACTTGTTTTCTTTGGCCTATAATTAAGGTTGTTTATGTATGTGTATCTTTGTATATACATATATCTATATGTATATGTGTGTGTGTGTATGTTTATATGTCCTTTCTGTTGTTTATTTTTGATAACTCTATGATTGCTTGTGCTTCTCCCGTTCTAAGCTGTTCTTATCTTTGCTGTACTGTTCTATGATGTGCTGCTATGCATGGTGTTAGTGTCTTTTAATTTTGTTGTTCTGTAAAGCACTTTGGTCAGTCATTGGCTGCTATAAAATGTGCTATATAAATAAAATGAACTTGAACTTGAACTTGAACTTACCACACGGACCGAGAGCAATGTCACGTGCATACGGTTTAGGATTATTAACCACCGGCTAAACTGTTGCGCTGCAGGCCATAACAGCACTCGCATCAGCACACCACAACGCTGGGTCACCGTCACCAACAGCCAAAACGCCCAGTCCAGGTAAGAAAGAGACTGACACAGGTGCATCACCACCTGGACTTATAGGCCACGGCAGTGGCATCCGGTTGTCAAGGCACCAGTGCAGTGCCATATAGTGGCGGGAGGGAGAAAAACCCTCAACCTGCCACACATAGGTAAATTTGAAATCACCCAATAGACTGCACAGACCTTGTGCTTTTTTTTAAATGTTCCTAGTGGATTGCAAACTTCAAAGTGGTTTATATACAGTCCTAGGGCAATGCTAAGACCTTCTGATGAGAGCAAAATATTGTCTTTGTAATATAGACCGTCTCTGTATGTTTTGAGACAAGTGTTCAACTGTTTCAATATGTCCTGTCTCCAAGACTTTATCTAACACATCATTACGATTTAACAGCTCTGTCAGGACTTTCAAAACCGGTATATAAACAAATTTCCGTCTTGAAGATGCATCTAAAACATATTCAATCGGTTCAATCACTTTAAAGTTATTCTTGGAAAAGGTTTCTCTTTTGTATTCAGAGCCAAAAGGCCCATCTTTCGACAAGAAACTTAGGGGTTTTACTTTTTTAACTATCTCTGTTATAGCAGCAGTGACTGCACGGTTTACTGCACAATTATGCTTGATCAGTACACTTTCAGTTATTTTTGGTGTTCACTCTTCTACAACTGAGCTAATACTACAAAACTCATTTATTATTTCCTGAGTTGTTGTTTTAGACACATACAAATTTGTTTGCATACACAGTAAGAGAGATGCAACTTTGTGTTGAAGTAAATCATGCAGGTCTTGATCTTCTATGAAATAATCTGTTAAGTCTAGATCATCTGAATGGGACTCAAAGTCTGTACTTTCAGAGTTTCAAGTTCCTTGAATAAAAGTTTGATACAGGTTTTCTCAAAAATTGTAAATGGTACAGAGGTGATGTTTCTTACTCTTATGTCCACGAAAAGTACTGTACACACTTGACTGAAAACTACAGTCTTTAAAGGGACACTTACTCACTACAAGTCTCTGAAAAAGTGCACAGTTTAACCTTTGAACAGGCTTGACTATGGTCTCTGGTTAAAAGTTTTTCAGAGATGATTCTGTCCTGAAGGAGCACACACAGTCTGCATAGACACAGGGAAGAGGACAGTTCCTTGCCTGATGACAGTGCTTCAGCTTATAATGGACAATTAGTGTGCGTTGGTTCGGCGAGGAGAAATTGCAACACTTGCAGGACCACCTCATCGAGGGGCAGTTGCCCCAAACAGCACAGGCTACACTGAAGTGAAGTAATCCTGTACAGAAAACAAAGAAAGAAAGAAAAAAAAAACATATACAACTGTTATCAGCAAAATTGGGTTGATTGCATAAGTATTTTTCATTTAGTATGAAATATTTCATTTAATAATGTCCAAAACAGTTATCCTATATATTTGGAGTCATCCAGTGCAAAAATAAACATAATGAACATTATAACTCATATAAAAAGGACAAACTATTTACATTTCTTCAAAAAAAAAAAAAAGCCCAAATGTATGCCAAATCTCAAAACAGTGATGCCCTTCTTCTCTGTAGAACGGTAACAGACTGATCACATTAGACTATTCTGACCTGGAGTTTTCCATCTTTTCCACTGTATACTCTTGGCTCTCGCGCAGAGGCCCATATAAGGCGTAATGTGTGAAGGACCTGCCTTGCCATTGATCGAAAAACTGTAAACTAACTCGCAGTGCATCTTGATTTACCGGAGACAGTGACAGTGAAACGTGATAAATTATGGACATCAAGTGGCTAAATCTTGGATGTAACAGTTCAATGACCCCGAAAAAGGCGCAAGTTCCAGGCTGAATAGAAAATCACCTGTAAAGGCTAGAAAGACACCCCCGTGACGGCTAGCTCTTTAGCTTTTAGCTGCAAAAACCGTCTTTTATGGTTATTAAATGATTGAAATATGAATCAGAGGTGCCGTTTTGGATCGTACACAATCCCTTCGGTTCCTGGGTCGACCCGATTTCAAACGGCATAGGGCTCCTTTCCCACTGGCCAAAAAACCCGCGTCTGATCTCCAGCTGGTGGTCTGCGTGACCGTTCACCCCCACTGCTGTGCGTTGCCATGGATACAGAGTGTAACGGCATACGTATCACTACCCACATGAAAATAATCACCTATCACTACGTGTTTATATAGCATCTAACTCTACATAAAAAATATAATCCATACATTACGGCGGTGGTCAGTGTTTTTTCCACTTCTCCATGGACCATGAGTTGCTCTGTTATCTCGCTGTCTTGTCAATGCTGTGCCAGGTTGATTGAGCGCGAGCAAAGCTTCTTGTACAAGTTGCGACGCCACGTAAATTGGCGGGTTGACCCTGGTATAATATACAGTATGTGATGTATAATTTTTCCATAATAATGAGGACAGGTCTCGTACCGTTTCACTCATATAAGAGTATATTATCAGTGCCGAATACTTGTTACAGTCGAATATGAGGCTCAAATCTAACTACATTAAATACTTGCTGTGACACTCCGGCGGTGCTAGCCAGCTAGCGCTAGCTACATGATAAGGTATTTCACGAATGAACATAAAATATTTATCACAGGTTATGTTGACGGATAATTTGAGATGGAGAGACATTAGACGACCAATGCACATTACCAACAGATGAACTAAGCTAAAACATTTTTAAATGTACTTACTTGGACGGCTCGGCTCTAAGGATTTTCAGAGTTCAACACTGCGTGTGACGTCACTGCCGGCGCATGCGTGTTGGTTGAAATGCCCACCTTGACCTATTTTCTGACGTGAACTGAATGGATTATTATAAGTTTTTAATGACTTTCCGCGCATTTTTCAAGTTGAAGTTGTTCTAACTCTTCTTACTTACGATGGGGAATGAGTTCTCTCAGCTTGACAACATTAGTCGCTCTGGCTAAAAGCCCAAATCCCTTATAACAGTGTAGGCTTAAGACTTTCCTCTTTGATAAAGCTTATAGTTAGGGCTGGCTCAGGTGAGTCCTGAACCATCCCTTAGTTATGCTGCTATAGGCCTAGACTGCCAGGGGATTTCCCATGATGCACTGAGCTCCTCTCTCCTCTACTTTCTCTCCCTCTGTATGCAACCCCCATTATTGCATGTTACTAACACAACTTCTCCCCTTTCTGGTAGTCTTGTGCTTTCTCGTCTCTCTCCTCTCTCCTATCACTTCCTGCAGGTTTTCTGGCTCTGGAGCTGTGGAGTCTGGATCTGTGGTTGCGGGTCGCCTGCTGCCCCCGTGTTCCTGCTCGACACCCTCTGCTGCAACGACTATTGTTACTAGTCCTATTTAGGGCCCGAGCACGACCGTGCGAGGTCCCTATTGAAATTGCTCGGATTATTTTTTTTTATTAGGGCCCGAGCACGACCGTGCGAGGTCCCTATTGAATTTGCTCGGATTATATATATATTTAGGGCCCGAGCACGACCGTGTGAGGTCCCTATTGAATTTGCTCGGATTATATATATTTTTTTTTTTTTTTCTTTTTTCTGCAAAGTAGGCCCAAATGACATGGCCTAAACATACTCGAAAACTCACCAAAATTTGCAAACATGTCAGAACCGGTGAAAAATTTCGTATTCTACAAGTTTCGCACATGGGCGTTGCGAAATGACTCGCTGGCGCCACCTAGAAAATTGGAAAAAATTAGCCCCTCGTTCACGTTCAACCTACATGTACGAAATTTTCTGGGGACATGTATCGTATCAAGACGCACAAAAAAGCCTCAGGAACCCATACCCTAAAGTTAACAGGAAGTCGGCCATTTTGAATTTTACGGCCATTTTTGGATGATTTACACACTTCGTACTTTAACGAACTCCTCCTAGGGATTTAGTCGGATCAACGTCAAATTTCTGCTGTGCCTTCTAAAGGCATTGACGATGAAAAGTTGTGCTATTTGCGCGTTTTCGTCAA
>NW_025729999.1:0-5725 GCF_021292245.1 Micropterus dolomieu
TAGGACATGGTGACATGGATTATATATTTATTTATTTCTCTGTAAAATTAGGACTAAACTCCTGTTATTTTTATTAAGTGTATCCACTCAAATAGACAGTGGAAGTGGCTCATGCATTTTGGTTTCTTTTATTTTTTTGCAGATTTATCGTTGATCGGATTTTCTGAAAATTCCTGATTCTATCTGATGTCTAAGCTTCTTTTCCAAAGTGCAAAGATTGTAGCTATTTTATTTTAATTCTTTTTGAAACTACTGTAGTTCCTCCTGTAGTTAATGAAACGTAAATGAGGAAAAATGGATTTGCTTTAATTTTTCTCTAACCCTGCAGTTTCTGTAAGTGTACTGTTTAAATAAACTGCATCATAACAACCTCCTGCAGTTTTGGTTCCTCATTTGTTTTCCTGTTGTACTAATTACTTCATATCCTCTATGTTTATATTATGAAGCTCTTTGTGTGTGAGACTGTATATATACTGTATACTGCAGAGGGCGGGTTCACAAAACCAAGATAGCAGATTAAGCTTGGATTTTCCAGATATCCTGGCTGAATTTTGCCGTCACTCGGTTTCACGAAAGCAGTAGCACATAAGTTATCATGGTGATTTATTCTGTGTAGCCAGCCTGCTCCAGACCAGGCTTACAGCCAGGCTTAGTTAATCCTGGCAGAGATAGGGACTCGAGTTAGAGACTTAAGTCGCACACACAGTGACTTCAGACTCGACTTGGTCCTAAAAACACTTCAGACTTGCCTCAGACTCGAGGTGCGGGACTCGTGAACAATGTTTATAAAACCAGAATACATTCATTTGCAAAACCTTTTCAACCCATATTCAATTTAATACACTACAAAGACAAGATATTTAATGTTTAAACTGATAAACTTATCAGATAAATATTCACACACTTTGAATTTGATGCCTGCAACACATTCCAACAAAAGACTGGGAAAGTTGAGGAATGCTCAAAAACCACCTGTTTGGAACATTCCACAGGTGAACAGGTTAATTGGAAACAGGTGAGTGTCATGATTGGGTATAAAAGGAGCATCCCCGAAAGGCTCAGTCACAAGCAAGGATGGGGCGAGGTTCACCACTTTGTAAACAACTGTGTGAGCAAATACCCAACAGTTTAAGAACGTTTCTCAACATACAATTGCCAGGAATTTAGGGATTTCATCATCTACGGTCCATAATATCATCAAAAGATTCAGAGACGGATTGTTATCCGTACAAAGTTCAGAAGCCAGCATCTGTGATTGTATGGGGGTGTGTTAGTGCCCATGGCATGGGTAACTTCTGTGAAGGCACCCTTAATGCTGAAAGGTACACACAGGTTTTGGAGCAACGTCTTTGTCAGGGACGTCCCTGTTTTTTTCAGTAAGACAATGCCATGGCACATTCTGCACGTGTTACAACAGCGTGGCTTCGTAGTGAAAGAGTGCGGGTACCAGACTGCCCTGCCTGCAGTCCAGATCTGTCTCCCATTGAAAATGTGTGGCGCATTATGAAGCGCAAAACGGAGTACCCGGACTGTTGAGTAACTGAAGTTGTAAATCAAGCAAGAATGGGAAAGAATTCCATCTACAAAGCTTCAACAATTAGTGTCCTCAGTTCCCAAACGCTTTTTGAGTGTTGTTATAAGGAAAGGTGATGTAACACAGCGGTAAACATGCCCTTGTCCCAGCTTTTTTGGAACGTATTGCAGGCATCAAATTCAAATTCATAAGTCAGATTGACATTATCTCAAGGTGAGGAAAGATCTGTGTTGTGTGTATGCACAGGCGGAGCCCTCGGTGATTATAGAACTAGTGTTAACATGTCGTAACCTTCGTTCTATCTCACACAGGCTCCGCCCTCTACCGGACTCTATGGGTACAGTGGGTGGAGACGGATGACTGTCCGCCCTAGCTGCGGCAAGCCAACCAGTGCATTGAATGGGGGTTGTGCGCTCTACATATGACATTAGCATAGCGCACATGGACACAACAGATGCACTCTCACCCCCCTGCACCCTTTGTGGGGTAGGGGGGTAGAAAGCATCCAGATTTCTTGTCCTGGACCTGAACATGCTCTTTTCCCATTTGCATTGAGCTCCTCTCTCCTCTACTTTCTCTCCCTCTGTATGCAACCTCATCCCATTATTGCATGTTACTAACACAACTTCTCCCCTTTCCGGTAGTCTTGTGCTTTCTCGTCCCCCTCTCCTCCTATCACTTCCTGCAGGTGTTTCTGGCTTTGGAGTCTGGATCTGTGGTTAACAACTATTGTTACTAGTCCTATTATTGTTATTATTATCATTAACACTACTATAAATATCTGTACCATTTTTCATTTAGTCTATATCAACATCACCTTTACTGTCTGTACCTCTTTGTGTGGCTATTGTGCTCTCTCTCTCTCTCTCTCTCTCTCTCTCTCTCTCTCTCTCTCTCTCTCTCTCTCTGTGAATGGCAGAGTGACAGGAGCGTGAAGTTGCAGAGTGTGGTGCAGTGAGTGAATAACATCTCTACATGTTCATTTTCTCTTCCGTGTTTCATATAGTTCCTGATGAAATTATCTGCTAGATGTTCAGGTTTTTTTTGGCTTTGCAGCGTTTGCTGCGCGCCTAGTCGGGCAACATGCCCGTTGTGGAAGGTGGTGCGGAGTTTGAGAAGATGACACGCCGTCATGCTATCAAACTGGTGCTGGCAGTACAGTGCTCTGTAGAGGAGGCCAGTTTAGCGGTTGGAGAGGTGGTGGGCTGCGGTAGCGTGAAGTCTGCCTCCCGTATGAATGGAGCCATTGTTATATTTTTGGACAGCACGGCCAAAGTTAGTGATGTGGTCGAAACAGGTGTAGTTATTCATGACACTCTCAGTCCCGTTCCCCAGCTGGTTAGTCCGGCAAGAAAGATTGTCATTTCTAATGCCGTGCTGACAAAAGAGCTGTCTCGGTACGGACAGAATGGTTTAGTTGGGCTGCAGATCCCCTTTTCTCAAACATGTTGTGTGTCACTGGAGGCAGGTTTTCATGGTTCTAGATAACACTGATGATCTCAGTCTGTCTTTTAACTTTAAAGTAGACGGGTTTAGTTACATGGTTTTTGCCTCGTCAGAGACCATGAAGGGCTTTGGTTGTGGTGTGGAAAGGCATTTGATTCGTTCCTGCCCAGAGAGAAGGGGGGAGCAGCGGCCCGCTGATGTTGCTGGAGAGGCGGTGTCGGGGTTCCGGTCCCAGCTTCCGCGGGGGAGTGATCGGCTCCGGAGACGGAACCTACCGGGGCTGTACACCACCCTGGCCAGGCTCCCGAGGAGGGGGACCCCCCTGTATGTTCTAGTGGTGATAGTCAGCAAGCTGAGAGCGTTACAGAGACGGGGTCAAACAAAGAGCAGAATAAACAGACTGAGTGCCCCTTTTTTTTTGGTCTGGAGAGGAAAAATGGATGGAGTAAAATTGTTCACTCTCTGCGATCTGACAGTGGCTCTGAGATCACCGTCTCCCGAACCCATGCAGCTACATCGCACTCACCTCTCCCCGGAGGAACGCGAACGTCGCCGCCTTGCCACAGAGTGTTTCTACTGTGGTAAACCTGGTCACTTCTTGTCCGCCTGCCCCGTGCACCCCAAAGCACCTGCTCTCCCAACCACCGAGTCTTGCTTGATGCCTCCATTTCCTGGGGGAATGTCACCCTTCCTCTTGGGGCCGTGATTGACTCGGGCGAGGACGAGAATTTCTTGGACCGCGAAATAGCTCGCCAGCTCAAGATCCCACAGGTCCCCTTAGATACCCCTCTTCACGCCACGGGCCTAAACGGCCAGCCTCTCACCACCGTCACCCACCGTACTCCCCGGTTACCACTTATCACCTCCGGCAATCGCCACGAGTCCCTCGCCCTTCACCTGATCTCTTCCCCTGCCACTCCTCTGGTTCTTGGTCTTCCCTGGTTAATCGCTCATAACCCCAATATCGACTGGTCGTGGGGGAAGATCAGGAACTGGAGTACTTCTTGTCATTCCTCCTGCCTCCTGTCTGCCCGGGCCCCCGATAATTCGGCCCGAACTGTCCAGTGTTCCCGACGTCTACCATGATCTCGCTCCGGTTTTTAGTAAAGACCAAGCCCTGTCGCTAAGCCCTCTCCCGGTCCACCATTTTTACTAAACTGGATTTAGGAAATGCCTACCATCTGGTGCAGATCCGGGAGGGGGATGAATGGAAAACACACCCCTCGGTCACTACGTGTACTTAGTCATGCCCTTTGGCCTTCCCAAGCCCCCGCGGTTTTCCAAGCTTTAGTCAGCGACGTCCTCCGTGACTTTCTCCACCGCTTTGTTTTCGTGTATCTTGACGATATCCTGATCTTCTCCCGTGACCCTGCCCAACACACAGAACATGTTCATCTGGTCCTGCAGCGGCTTCTGGAGAACAGGCTTTTCGTTAAAGCAGAGAAATGTGAATTTCACACACCCTCTGTCCATTTCCTCGGTTTCATTATTGAAGGGGTGGGGCAGCTCCGCGCGAGAACTACTGGCTGTTAAGCTGGCCCTGGAGGAGTGGAGGCACTGGCTAGAGGGGGCTGAACACCCTTTCCTAGTTCTGATAGATCACAAAAATCTTTCCTATATCCAAACCGCTAAAAGATTAAACTCCCGCCAGGCCCGGTGGGCCCTGTTCTTCAATAGGTTCAATTTCTCCCTCTCCTACCGCCCTGGATCCCGAAACACTAAACCAGACGCCCTCTCCCAGCTCTATTCCTCAGACACTCCCCCGGACCCCCCCCAACACCATCCTACCCCACACCTGCCTCGTCGCCTCTGTGGTCTGGGAGGTGGAATCCGCTGTCCGCTGCGCCCAGTCCACTGAACCCGGTCCCAGACTCAAGCCCCCTAATCGCCTCTATGTCCCGTCGAGCGTCCACTCCCAGGTTCTCCAATGCCCGAACGCCTCCAGATTCAGTTGCCTCTCCGGGATGGCCCGCACCCTCTTCCTACTTAGCCAGCAGTTCTGGTGGCCCTCCATGGATAAGGACTGTCGATCCTTTGTGGCCGCCTGTGAGGTGTGCGCCCATGCCAAGCGCTCCCATCAGCTGCCCGCAGGTCTGCTCCACCCCCTCCCGGTCGCCCCTGGTCCCATATCGCTTTAGACTTCGTCCGGTTCCCCCTTAGCTCCCCGCCGGGCCACCAGTCACCGCATCCTCTCCTCCAAGGCCGCGAGCCTCCCTCGAACCTCCTGCCTAAGCGCCTTCTGCTCCTCCAGCTCCTCGGTCCCCCGCGTCCACGTCTGCCATTCCCCTTCTTTCCTCCCGTCCCTCCTCGTTCCGCTTTTCCCTCAATAAACCTCTTTTGAAACCCTCAGCGTTGCATTTGGGTCCGTTCTGTCCCCAATTGTCACAGTTTGCTTTGTTTTTACAAAGAACGTCCGTCTAAAAAGCTCTTAATGGCATTTTAACACGGCCCTGCTTTATGACAAGGCTTTTAGAGCAGCCTTTGAATATTTCTTATATTCTATATATTTTTTTTTTTAAACCTGTCCTGCCCAGCAGCCTGGTATAGAGTATAATGACCTGGATACCATATTGTGCCAGACAGATTTTACTTTAACAAGAGAGTATTAAAATACTCCTTTGTCTGTTTTATTATTTATTTAATTATGTATTGATTTGTCACCGGGCCGGACAGGGGGGCAGACACGGGGATGGGGGGGCACAAACAGACAGCACAGAGAAAGGACAACACCTGCAAGAGAAGGGG